>NC_092576.1:11528610-11766110 GCF_037975245.1 Apostichopus japonicus | reverse complement strand
CAATGTAAATTGTTGCAAAATTGTGACGATTTTCAATTTTATATGATTGTTCACTTCGCTTCTCGGCCTTTTGGCTAAGATCATGTGTAGTATCTGTTCCCTTAGGGAATGGTGATACACACCTGACGATGATCACACAGTCACAGTCCCGATGCAAGGGGACTGGGGCTGAGAGCGGATCAGTCGTTTGGTAGTTTGGTTTTCGTGCCCAGGTTCTTTCCTAGGTGACTTTTTCTTAAAAAGTATCTGTTCCCTTAGGGAATGGTGATACACACCTGACGATGATCACACAGTCACAGTCCCGATGCAAGGGGACTGGGGCTGAGAGCGGATCAGTCGTTTGGTAGTTTGGTTTTCGTGCCCAGGTTCTTTCCTGGGTGCAGCTTTTTCTTAAAAAGTATGATTGTTCACTTAAAATGGATGAGCAAAGGCAGCAACATTTATTTGTAGAACGAAATAGTCCGTGGTGTATTTTATGCGGCATTTTATCTTGTTGAGATGACCCTTTAAACAGCCAGCCTCATCGGTTATCAGTGGCTAAATCCTCAAATTCAGCACAAAACACAATGGAAATACACAAGACATAACATACCGGTCCTGTTGCCGAGTGGATAAAGGCGGTGGCATTTGAAGCAATAAGGCTTAGCAACCGGGAGTTTCGGGTTCGATACCCGGCCCGGTCATAGTAAGGTGGGGTTATTTTTTCATCAAAGAGCATTCGTTTTCCCATCTGAGATTCCAAATTTGAGTTAAAATTTTGAATTGGAAGCCACCCGACGTGTTAGTTGTAATCCAAAATGCCTTGCAGGCTTCTCCCACATTTGTGGTCGCTTTAGCGTCGTAAAAATAACTACTTAATATTATTATTTATTATAAGATTTTACCTCTAAAATGACATTCTTTTCAATGAGACAAGATTGTCATTGTTTGGTTGGTTTATTAAAACTTCTAAAACGATGGATTAACATTTACCCTTTTCTAAAGAACTGACGTCATCATCGATTCGGTCCTAAAACCTTCAAACCAGGGTTTCCCTAACTTTATCCCCCCACGAACCCCCCATGGAATATCAGAGTTGTCCACGAACTCCCAACTTTTCGTGACACGATCTGAGTCATTATTATACTATAATACGCATAATAGTGCTTCGTAAAAGATCAAGTACATAGTGTAATATTGTAATGAAAAAAAAGCAAGAGGTGAACAAATATTTATTTGGAAACTTCAATATCAGATCAGCTCTTTATCTTCACGACGTACTGTAATGCGTACACCAACTTCACCAAAGTCAAGTTCAAAAGTCACATACTTCTCTCTTCTGACTTCTGTCTGCATGTGGTCATTTATCAGGCTCAACATTGATCCGAGCAGTCCAGTCTGGGTTAGAGGATGGTGGATAGGTTTCCTCTTAAGCGGCAGCATCTCTCTGCTCATCAGTCTCTCAGTTATGGGAGTCCCCACCAACCTACCAGGTAAGCAACGCGAATCGATTTGGTAGAATAATAAGAACAAGCAAACGGCGCAACAACTAGCAACAGAGGCGAAGAAAGCTAACCAGTAGTCAGATTAATCAGTAATCAGAGCTAATCAGACATCGCCACCTTTTCGTGTAAGATAGGTGACGGTGTGAAAAGGTTGGGGTGGGTATAAGATGGAAGAACTTTTTTTTGTTATATCTAATATCATTTGATTTTATTTCTGACCTCGTCTAATTTCACAGGTCATAAGGAAATCGGTGAAGTTCAAAAAGGGTCAGAGTTCACGGTCAGAGCAGGCTTTGGTAACTACCTTTCAGATTCCCTAAAGCAGCCTGGACACTTTTGAAAAATCCACCATTTATGTTTCTGAATGGAGGCGTCACCATGGAATGATTTATTCTAGCTTCCGTGGCCGTATTTGGACCAAAATTTGTGGAAAGTCAATTTAATCTATCTGCCGGACAAGCGGCGCTATTGGCAGGTATTTTCAAATTGTATTACCACAATTAATGAAAAAGCCGATCAGTTTTGACGATGTTAACAATGGACCCCACCCCAGTCCACACCCCTCCTGTCCCTTCCTCTATTTTTATTCTTCGTCTCATTAAGTGTTTATGTGTTTGTATAAATATATATATATATATATATATATATATATATATATATATATATGTGTGTGTGTGTGTGTGTGTGTGTGTGTGTGTATATATATATATATATATATATATATATATATATATATATATATATATATACCAAGGAAATGTTTATCTAAAGACATTTCCATTACTGCGATCGAGAACGGATGCGTAAATCATGAGATTCATCCAAGATTCTGGAAATATATCTTTCCACCCATCTCCCATTAAACTAACGTATGAACTGTGCTCTACAGAGTACTTACTCATCTCTGTGAAGCACGATCGTCTTCCAGACTAAAGCCGTTTTCTTTTCTCTCTTTTCTCTTTACTCACTCACTATCTTGACAGGAGTGGTAGTAGTGCCGTCCACCCTGATAGGCTGCGGTGTTGGTGCTTGGGTCATTTTGAAGTTTAATTTAGAGTTTCGAGGCCAAATGAAGTTTTGTTTTGGATCCCTTGTGATTTCTTTCTTCACCATGTTGGTGTTTATTGCGAGCTGCGATAACGTAGTATTCGCCGGAGTTACAGAACTTTACAAAGATGGGTAAGAAACATGGCCTGATGTGAACCATTGCATTTCCTAATGACAATTTTATTATGGCATATTCAAAGTAGTGTGTGTCCAATGGCGTATCTATAACGGCATATTCAAAGGCGTACAATGGCGTATATTTAATGGCGTGTTCAATGACGTTTCCAATGGCGAACCAAAGGCGTATATATATATATATATATATATATATATATATATATGTGCGTGTGTGTGTGTAAGCGTGTGTGTGCGTTTATATGTATATAGTGGAATTACGACCTTCCTTACCGGTTTCGAAACTCTGGACATACAATCAGCGTCCATGAAGGCTTTTTTTTTTTGGTGGGCAAAAACAGCATTGCCTGTCGCCCTCAAATAAGGACCTCCTCAGGAAATACACAATGCAAAGCAACCAATCGCAGCAACAATATGTCTTTAAAGTGAGTTATCAGTCTGTGGAACGCCATTCGGTGCGAGACAGTCTAGTTGCATATTTGAATAGGTCGATGGAAGGCCTGGAAGGTATATATAACGGTAATCAGCGGCCTGTAGCAGTCTGTTGGTATTGCCGAAATTACTGCTTAGATTTACAAGGACGGCGTGTATTTACTTAAAGTTTAAAACATGGGTTTGGGAGTATCTGTATCATGCATGGAAGTTACGTTACATTGTTTCCCGTCTGTGCGGGGTATTCCCTTTCTAATCTTCTATTAATGTTGCTACGGAAGGCATTCATGTAACAAGAACATTGAAGACGTTAAAAACTTAAGGTTTATTGTTATACTAACACGAAATCTTATTTATCTTTTTCTTTTTTTTTTATCTCCTACCTCTCCTCTTCCCCTGTTGGTTTCTTTCTTTCTTTCTTCTCTCCATCCCTTGTCTACTAATCCCCTAACATCTCTTTGTGTTCACCATGCTCATTAACCTGTCTGTATTCTGTGTGTGTTTTTGTCCCTTCTGTTACTGTTACTTGTCACTTAGCCTTTGAAGAAGATCCTGCTAGGATCGAAACGTCAGGCCAACTTACTTTTACACATTTTTTTTTTGTCAGACGTATACAGGTTGCTCCTGTATCCCCTCTGATGCAAACGACGCTGTGCTTTGACGATGTGAGACATCAACGTGTAATTTACTACCTATTTACTTGGTATGCATATTCATTATGCTGACCCTTGTTTTTTTTTTACTATAGTACCCAGTATCACAGCTACTTTCAGGTAAGTAATAATCCTATCATTTTATTAACTACTCCTAGGATTCTGTGCGGGTGGAGCCTTGGTGGGTGAGATGCAATTCGGTTGGTGGAAAAAGTCTATAAAAGGGCGTGAGGGTACTAGAGTACTCTTTAAGGTGTTTGTTAAATAATTCATGACGTTATAAAGTGTTGGTAGCACCTGCACAGGTAGCACCTCGACTATAATGCTCGTCAAACTATTAAATTTCGCCTGGTTAATTCAACGTTTTACACCACGATTTCATGGACTATATTTTTTATTGGTTTATTCAATGCATCAGCGATGCAGTCGTTTTCAAATTTTATCGAGAAAGTTTATTTTACGCTTGTGATATTTTTAACATTTGTTTACGTTTCGTTGGATTGGCCTATCACTATGCCTAATGTTAAGCCTAACCTACACAGTTACAGTAGGCAGGAGCTCATCGATCTCCGTACAATACCGCGGTCTATACCGTTGAGCCATGAGACTATCGACCGAATAATTACAAATGGGATTACTGCTACAAATCGCTTTAAAAATCGCCGGACAAAGAGAGGAACCAAGGGGGTGAAAAGGCGGCGGATACCGGTAATTATTACTTCACCTAATTATGAGCTTTCCCGTGGACCTGGATCAAACACTGACAATCTGATTGCTATTGATTGTACAAAAGCCCCTAAACCCATCCAAACTGTTGTGGGAAACCGTGACCATACTAGGTCATATCAACAACAACAAAACCGCGGTATCGAAAATCAAAATCTATTGACAGTAAAGCGAATTTCCTCTTTTCACCGCAATCGCAAACTCTCCTTCAGCCTATGGAATGCCCGCTCCATCAACAACAAAATTGCGGCCTTGTGTAGTAGCATTGTTGAGAATGATACAGACATTTTCGCTGTAACAGAAACCTGGATTGGGGAACACCGACAATGTGCTGTGAGCGAATTTAAAGCGTCATTGAGCGGTTATAATGTTTATCAACGGCCCCGCGCAAACCGTAAAGGAGGTGGAGTAGCGCTCATTATTCGCTCCGATTATAAGGTGAAGAAGATGAACTCTGGATTGTTCAAATCCTTCGAACATGTTGATCTGACTGTCACAGTTAATGACGTCACCACACGCATCGTACTTATCTACCGGCCCCCACCGTCAAGAACCAATGGTTGCAAAACTGTAGACTTTCTGGTTGAATTTGCATCATTTTTGGAGGTTTTAGTAATTTCACCAGGTCGCCTCATTATTCTTGGAGATTTCAACATCCATGTCGACAACGCTACAAATGGTGACGCCTTGAAATTCCATGATTTACTCTGTAGTATGAATCTTGTACAACTTGTTCGTGGATCGACCCATGCTAGCGGTCATACTTTGGACTTGGTAATCACCCGCTCGATCGAATCACCAATCTGCACCATCAGTGATGTCACCAATGACAACAGTCTACCTTCTGATCATAGCTTGATAAAATTCATCACGGACATTTCACGACCCCACGCGACAAAAACTACACGTGTTATACGGAACATTCGATCTATCCGAAGTGACCAGCTGGTAGAGGCGATTAAAAAATACAAGCCTGTTGACAGTGATGATGAGTATGGCATTTCAGTTGACACGTTATCAGTCAACTTCGGTAAGAAACTGTCTGACGTTATGGATATGCTTGCTCCTGCGAAAAAGAAGGTAATTGTGAACAAAGCTCGAGCTCCGTGGTACACAGATGAACTCCGACTTCTGAGGAATAATGTTCGCCGTTTAGAACGAGCTTGGCTCAGCTCACCTCTGGAGATTAACAAGCAAATATTCCATGGTGCCCGAACATCTTACCATGACGAATGCGAGAGAGCTAAAACTCAGTACCACCGTTCTCGCATACAGTCCGCCAACACCAGGAAGCTGTTTGCCGTGGTTGATGAGATCACAGGAGACAAGAAGTCAACTGGTGCCATCCTACCTAAGCACAACGATCCCCAGCAAATGGCGCAAGATTTCTCTGACTTTTTCTGTGGGAAGATCAGGAAATTACGCGATACATTCCATGATGTTACAAAGCCAAGTTTACCACCGTGCCCACCTAGTCATAGCTTTTCGAACTTCAAGCCAATTACCCGTGACGACGCGACCAAACGTATTTCAGCTATGAACTCGAAATCTTCAGCGCTCGATCCGATGCCAACTCAGCTCGTTAAACTTTGCCTACCAGAACTAGTGGATGATCTCGTTAACATTGCCAACACTTCCTTCGAAGCAGGGACTGTTCCGCGACGTCATAAACGCGCTCTTGTCAGACCATTATTGAAAAAGCCCGGACTGGATCCTGATGTTTTATCAAATTATCGTCCCGTTTCCAACCTTTTATTTGAACATAAATTTTTAGAGAACATGTGTTTTAATCAAATTGATGAATATTTTAACCAATTCTCTCTTTATTCGAAATTTCAATCTGCATACCGAAGAAACCATAGCACAGAAACCGCGTTGCTTCGTGTAAGAAATGACATTCTAGTTTCAATGGACAATCATAAAGAGTGCATTTTAGTCCTACTCGATCTTACCGCCGCATTCGATACAATTGACCACGATATTTTACTGCAGCTTTTGGAGCATCGGTTTGGCATAAATGGTATTGCTTTAAAGTGGTTCGATTCATATCTTCGAGGACGTACTCAACGTGTCTGTATTGACAATTGTTATTCGGACGATGAACCATTATTTTGCGGTGTACCACAGGGAAGCGGTCTTGGGCCGATTCTTTTTACCTTGTATACATCCCCACTCGAAGACATTATTTTAGCCAATGATATTGACTTTATGCTTTTTGCCGATGATACACAACTGTATTTTTCGTGTAAACATCTATCTGACTGGAAATTCATACCTGAAAAATGCATAGATGATATTCGTGAGTGGATGGCATCAAATCGACTTGTACTCAATGATAGCAAAACAGAAGTAATTCATTTTCACAGTAAGTTCCGAAAAGTTCAAGCAGACATATCTAGTTTCAGAGTTGGTGTTACTCATATTAAACCCATTTCCGTTGTCAGAAATTTAGGAGTGCAATTTGATGAATTCAGTTCTATGTCAAGTCATGTTTCAAAAATTTGTCAGTCAGCATCATACTCATTGTATCGTATTGGGAAAATTCGTAAGCTCTTAGATCGCACAAGCACAGAAAGATTAATTCATGCATTTGTTACATCGCACCTTGATTATTGTAATAGTTTATTATATGGAATTGAGCAACAGCAACTGGCACGTCTTCAATTGATTCAAAACTCGGCAGCACGCATGGTTACACGGAGCAGGAGGCACGAACACATCACACCCATATTGATTGACCTTCATTGGTTACCTGTCTCCGCAAGGATCGAATTTAAGTCTCTAGTCATAACTTACAATATTATAAATGGCACTGCCCCTCACAATCTTGGCTCTCTGATCAGTCGTCAGGCTCTTCCAGAGCCCATGCAGATTGCAAATCGCACACGACAGAGGAACAGACATTCTATGGAGATACGACTAGAGCCTGGCAGATTCGCCCAAAAAAGCTTTGGCGCACGATCCTTTGCCTATTTTGCACCTGATCTATGGAATGCACTCCCCAATGACATCAGGGCAGCTCCATCATTAAATGTTTTTAAGGCACACCTTAAAACTCACCTTTTTCGAAAGTATTATTCTTTTTAAACCTCCAGTCATATTGATTGTGTTACCATCTTTTGATTGTTTTATATTGAAATTTATTTTCTATTTATGTTTTGATAGTCTTATTGTTGCTAATTTTCGGCTGTAATAGTTTAGTATTTTAGTTTTATTGTATGCTGTCATATTTTATTGCTTTTGTCTTTAATTTCTGAATTTTATTGTTTTTTATTAATTATTGTTAGTTATTTATTTCTGTAATTCTTAGGATGCAATATTTTTAGATTGTATTATTTTTAAGCTGTAATACTTTTTAAGTTGTATTTTTTATGCGTTTCTGTGAAGCTGCTTTGAGATCATTCTTTTGATGTAAAGCGTTATATAAGAATAAATTATTATTATTATTATTATAACAGCCAATCTTCACTACAGTTTCGGTGTTGATCATATACGGTACGTGAAATCTGTACAACTGCATATTAACGTTCGCATAGCACCGTTTGTAGCACAGTACATTTCAAATATGATTTCAATGCTAGATTTATCTCAACAATGGAGCATAAAACTGTACAATATACACAGATTTTCATTCAACTTAAAGACGCCCTCTAATTTGAATTCATCCATCTCTTTCCACAGAGTGGTTTATTTTTTTACAGAGGGCGTTTGCCGTTGGACTTCAGTCATCGCTTTTGAAAGCTTTAGGTAATATTTGAATGTAGTGAATTTAGTGTTCAGTATATATATATATAGCCATATCAGGCCAAGCCTATTATAATATTTGCACAGAGCTGTTTATCCGCTCTATGTTGAACGCAGAAAATATATATGATAAAACAACCGCTTGACCGACACCTGGTGATCGAGAATCAAATCGAAATTTTTCCAAAGATTACGCAATGGTACGACTATTATTTGATCATGCACTGCAAAAACTCCGGTGTTGAATTTAACACCGACGGTGTTGAATTTGATTCTCCGGCGGTGTACATATATGACCACACCGTGGGTGTTAAATTAACACCGGTCTTGGAGTACTTTTCCAACACCTTATTGGGTGTTAAAATTTAAAACAACACCACCGAGATTTAAAGTTCAAATATCAGTGGTGTTGTTTCTTGTAAATCCATTGGGTGTTGAAAAAGGTGCAATCTGTGCAATATAATGGCACAACATACATATTGCATACCCGGTATACCATCATATTAGCAGAGAGTTCCTTTATGAATATGATGGAGTCCGTGCAAAAAGCATTACGTCATCAAAGAATAACAGTTGTACTTATCTGACACTATTCATCTTTGTAGTTTTCCAAAAAGTATACAGTGAATACCAAATCTGTTGAAGAATTCAAGAAAACTAAATATATCTCGTTATTTCATTGGCTTATTCGGTTACTGAGTTAATAAGACACTTTTATAACATTATTAATCCTGCAATAACCTCGTTTATTATGTTATTTTTCGAAATATATTACTATAGCCACCATAATTGAATGGATCGCATCTAATTTGCATATCAACAGCCAAACTTACAGTCATCAATAATTAGGCAACTCGTGTTGAAAATATCCTATGCCAGGTCAGCTTTGGGAGTTATTGTTGTGTTTTGGTACAATTTAGCCTACAATAAGATACTAGAAACAATCGATCAATTTCCATAAATTGGTACAACCCGATTACGTAGGCCTGATGAAATCGATACTGCTTGGTGTTAATTTAACACCGACTTTAAACACCGAGATTTGAACACCTAGAATTTCAACACCAAAATTTACAACACCAATTTGTTTAACACCCCATTATTCCAAAATATTCTGTCTGGTGTTAATTTAACACTCAATTTAACACCGTAATTTTAACACCGATATTTTAACACCGCAGTTTTTGCAGTGTGGTGGTGGGATAAACTGCGGCGTACTTGAAGCTAATTTCCTCCTCCCTCCTCCTCCTCCTTTAACAATATACCACTCCTCACATACTGGAGAAGTAATATGACGCACTCGTGCAAACTTTGAAAATGTCTTCATTAAGCTAGTAGAAGCAAGTTCATTTTACAAAAACGGTTCTAAATGCAGTTTTTCTTCCCCCTTCTATTTTTCTCTCTTTTCTATTGCCATTTCAGGTTCGATTCCCGGTCCAATCATATTCGGCGTTTTAATTGACGATATCTGTAAGATATGAGAGCATGGCTGCGACGGCGCAGGTACTTGTTGGATGTATGAAAATGAACAGTTCGCGCACTATACTCTTAAGCTTATCATATCTTGTCGTGTGGTTTCTCTGTTTTGTTTTGCCGCGTCTTACTTCACACACAAACCAATCGTCAAAGAAGACGACACGCCTTCCTTAGATAAGGAAACATTGAATGACCAAGATAGTGATATTAGTATGAAGAGAACATATGCAGAGAAGGGCCTTGGGACGTCAGAAGACGAGGTCAAGGAATCAGCGACGACTGATGACAAGAAGAAATAACGACAGGGACGACATCAATGAAGAAGACATAACCACACACTGACATTAATAATGTGTTGATGTTAATCGTTGACGGTGGAGCCGACGAATCAGAGGGCCCGTCCCCTTCCACCACCACCCCATCCCACCCACACCCCCAATGTAGTTAGAAACCTCAAAAGTGCCCCTTTTCATAAATTAGAACATACCCATACAGGACTACGCTGTAAATGGATGATAACTTTGTCTATTATCTGTAATTATATAGTGCCTTTCAGTTTGTTATTTTTAAAATATCGTTCTCTTGCAAAAACAAAAAACAAAAAAAAGGGAAATAAACTGTGAAATAAAAAGTGCTCTTATGTTGAAAAATGTAGAAAATATTATGCAGAAAAGCTGCCCTTGCGTTGATAAACATTTCAAAAAATACTGCACGGAGGATCCATTTGTCGAACAGTTTTGGTGTAATTTTGTGATTTACCCCCTCAAATCAAAGTCACATGTCTCACTGCCTCTTTGGGTGTCTGTACCCTACACAGCACCCCAATTGAGCCTCTTTCATCACCGCTAAATTGTTTCTTCGGGGAATGCTATCATCCATAATTGTACGTTATCCAGGACTCACCACTTTTATAAGAAAATCTACACAACCCTGCAGTCTGGAGAGAAAAACAAAATCCCTTTATATGAGACGTAGATACACACCAATTGGGAAAATTCAATATTTTACAAGACCATTGAATGACCACTAAATCATTACTACAAATTTTCGTACAACAATTGAGACGTGTAAATGAGATATTATCGGCTTATTTTCTGAAATATGAAGTAAAGAAAAACTGATATCTTTATAATGGGAATGTTACAACTTTAATGGAGAGAACTTTTCTATTCGGGTCAGCCTGCTAAATTCTTTTTACTTTGACAAGTATATCAGTATATCTTCACTCATTTCTTTCCTTTACATATAGATTAAAAAGATGACGTTTTGCGCCTTTTTTTGCGCCGATATAGTCACCCTTCCGTGGTCATTACGCCTCGTCACATGCAAATGAGAGGGGCGGGGCATTGTACGCTCCTAAACAGTGTGTTTTCCCCGTTGCTCTCTCTTGCCGTATGTTTTGTTTATGTTAAAATCCCAACCAAAATAATAAAATCTCGAAAGTTATAATTTAATATTATTCTGGTGTTTAAGATGGTGTAGAAGTGGATCGAGGGAATGTTGGGGAAGGAGGGGAGGGGTAATGGATGGAAAAATAAAAAACGGTTTCTTCCGACTGCATATACAACCAACGGTTGGATAGTCTAGCGAATAGTGTGTCCCCCCCCCCCCCTGGCCCAGGTCATCATATGGCATCGCCTCATTTCGGTTCTCCGTTATTAGTCATTTTGTAACCTAGGTTTTATTTCGCAAAAAAAGTAATATTCTTTAGCATTTACTTGATGCGGTCTGCATAATTTCCTTTTATTGTTTGTGTTATGTATAGTTTGAAGGTTTTACACATAATAGGCCTATACACTGCGGTCGATTCGAGTGGAAGGAGAGACGTGGGCCAAGGTGGGTGGGGTGGCGGTGAGGGAGGGGTTTGAAAAGAGGATATTTACTTGATGCATGGTCTGCATAATTTCCTTTATTGTTTGTGTTATGTATAGTCTGAAGGTTTTACACATAATAGGCCTATGCACTGCGGTCGTCACGAGTGGATGGAGAGACGTGGCCATTAAATCATTACTTCTTTAATGAGTGAAACGGGACCACGAAAAAGCTTTGGGTCCCAATCCATGCAGCACGCCTTGGATCACCAAACACTCATTAAAGAAGTAATGATTTAGTGGTCATTTAAATTGGCCAAGCACTCTTTGGACCGGGCAAGACGCATTATGGTACCCTTCTTCAATGTCCTTGGACTTCCTAGGACCCATTGGTTAGGTGGTCCAAGGCGTGCTGGTCTTGACTTGGGCCTAAAGATTTTTGCAGTTCCATTTGCATTCATTAACGAAGTGATGATTTAGTGGTCATTTAAATTGGTCAAGCACTCTTTGGACCGGGCAAGACGCATTATGGTACTCTTCTACAATGTCCTTAGAGTTCATGTTAACCATCGGTTTGGTGATCTAAGGCGTGCTGCATGGATTAGGGCCCAAAGCTTATTCGTGGTCCCGTTACACTTATTAAAGAAGTAATGATTTAGTGGTCATTTAAATTGGCCAAGCACTCTTTGGACCGGGCAAGACGCATTATGGTACCCGTCTACAATGTCCTTGGACTTCCTATGACCCATTGGTTAGGTGGTACAAGGCGTGCTGGTCTTGACTGGGGCCTAAAGATTTTTGCAGGTTCATTTACATTCATTAACGAAGTGATGATTTAGTGGTCAGTTTAATTGGTCAAGCACTCTTTGGACCGGGCAGGACGCATTTTGGTACCCTTATACAATATCTTTGGAGTTCATATGACCCATTGGTTGGGTGGTCCAAGGCGTGCTGGTTTTGATTAGGGCCTAAAGGTTTTTATTTCAGTTCCCGTTACACTCATTTAAAAAATTGTTGATTTAGTGGTCATTTTAATTGGTCAAGCACTCTTTTGACCGGGCAAGACGCATTATGGTATCCTTCTACAATGTGTTAAGAATTCCTATAACCCATTGGTTGGGTGGTCCAAGGCGTGCTGGTTTTGATTAGGGCCTAAAGGTTTTTATTTCAGTTCCCGTTACACTCATTTAAAAAATTGTTGATTTAGTGGTCATTTTAATTGGTCAAGCACTCTTTTGACCGGGCAAGACGCATTATGGTATCCTTCTACAATGTGTTAAGAATTCCTATGACCCATCGGTTAGGTGGTCCAAGGCGTGCTAGTCTTGATGAGGGCCTAGAGTGATTTTTTCAGGTCCCGTTAAATTAATTTAGGAACTGATGAATTACTGGTCATTTTAGTTGGTCAAGAACTATTTGGACCGGACAAGATGCATTATGGTACCATTCTGTATAGTCATTAGAGTTAAACCTCTTTCCACGACCAAATGATGAACATCTTGTAAGAAAGCTTTTTTCTTGCCAGAGGTATTACGTCGATACCATTGTCGAATACGTAACTGAATAGGTAGCAGTTACTCATTCGCGAATATCGAACGAGGAACGGGGAATAAGTATCTAACTTCACACCGGTTTAGGAAAACAAACAAACAATCGCAGGTAATATAGTAGGGCAGGATGCGAGATTTTTTTCCCAGCGCGGTAAAGGCCATCATTTGCATACCTCGCTTCTCATTGGCTGGGGTCTGCATACATGAGATTCATTACAATATCAACTAGCAGCTGATGCACTGAATCGCTCATCACATACCACATTTCACAAGGCCACTTTGCTACACTCAAAAAGAAACAGTCTAGCAGCAGAATGTACAATGGTTCGCGTTTGAGTAGAGTTAATTTATTTGTCGGTGTGATATGCCACGGGAGTAGAGGGTCTGTGGTTATGTTATAATGATTATAATAATTAAGGGCAGAGGTTATGACTTACCCCTATGTGTTCTTTGTGGCTTCTGGTGAACTATCTCGAAGTGGTAATTGCACTCACGTAAATCCTTGGAAAGTAATATCCCGCGAAGATAAATATCCAGCTATGGTGATGTAATAGCGCGTTAGGCTATACTCGACAGGATGAAAGCAAGCGATAAAAATGTTCAACATGGTGGAAAATAATCAAACACATACTGCGATTCAGTCCATATTGATGATTTGAACAAAACGGCGCAGCCAATGAACGTGTCGACCAGAGCGTGTGACCCGAACAGTATCCGGTTGTGTGTCTGGAACAGGCGTAGCTGGGAGAGTGCGTGGAACTTTCACTGGCTTGTCGCTTTGAGTAGAGGTGGGTTGTCCAACCTTGAAGAAGTTGTCGTCGAGATGCGCTGGCTTTAACCTATCGATGCTAATGGTCTGTCGCTTGCCATGGATGTTCAAAACGAAAAATTTGTCATGACGTGTGATGACAGCGTAAGGTCCATGGTAGTGTCGTTATAAGGGAGTACGGACAGCGTCATTCCGAACCCAAACATGAGTACATGATGCTAAGTCAGCATGGATGTGAGTTGGTTTAGAAGAGGGTCTGGTCAATGCTGGGCGGAGTTTAGCCATATATTGTCGAAGTCGACTAACATAGTTGGTAGGATCAGGCAAAGTGTCCTGTGTAGTTGAGGAGATGAAGTCAGAAGGTAAGGCGAGAGTGGTGCCAAAAACCATTTCTGCAGCAGAACACTGGAGATCGACTTTGAGTGAAGATCGTATTCCTAAAAGTACCAATGGAAGTACCTCAGTCCAATGGGGTGAACCAGTAGCTTTGAGTGATGATTTGAGTTTTCGGTGAAAACGTTCGACTAGGCCATTGGCAGCAGGGTGGTATGCCGTAGTTCTGATGCGTTGAGTACCTAAAAGGTGGTTGAGCTGTCGGAAAAGTGCTGACTCAAATTGAGCTCCCCTGTCGGTTGTGATGATGGATGGTACACCAAAAATCGGGATCCATCGTTGGACGAACTGTTTCGCTACAGTTTGAGCAGTGAGGTCAGGGATCGGTATAGCTTCTGGCCATCTGGTAAATCTGTCGATGATCGTTAAGAGGTAAGATTTTCCATCAAAAGGTGGCAATGGACCAACGATGTCCATGTGGATATGCTGGAAAAGTGCCGTCGTAGCGGGAAAGGTACCAACCGGCGCCTTGGTATGACGCTGTACCTTAACCTGTTGACATTTGAGGCATGATCTACACCAATTTCTGACATCTTTGTTGATGCTGGGCCACACATAGCGTTGGGTGATTAAGCGTTGAGTTGCTCGGATGCCAGGATGTGATAGCGAGTGAAGCGAGTCAAAAATAGCACGACGAAATTGCAGTGGCACATAAGGTCTGGCCGTGCCAGTGGAGAGATCACAGGTAATGGTGCCGTCCGAAGTGGATAGTGGTTCATCCTTGATGGTTAATGTAGACGAGTTCCGTAGCCTGTGAAGCTCCTCTTTGTTGAGCGGAGGCCATTGCTGCAAAATTCACTGGAGATGTGGTTAGACCAAAGACATTGCGAGATAGAGAATCGGCTATTACATTGTCCCGTCCAGAGATGTGGCGAATATCCGTCGTGTACTGAGAAATGTAATTAAGATGGCGGATTTCACGGGGAGAGTAGCGGTCAGGCTTTGAGTTGAGTGCGAAGGTTAGTGGTTTGTGATCTGTGTAAACGATGAAAACTCTGCCTTCTAGCATGTGACGGAAATAACGAATGCTCAAATAGACGGCCAAAAGTTCACGACCAAAAGCACTATACTTTGATTCAGCTTTCTGTAAGCGTTTCGAGAAGAAGGAAAGGGGATGCCAATTACCATTGATCCACTGCTGTAAAACACCACCAACAGCAAAATCAGAAGCATCCATCATGAGACAAATAGAGGCCTGTTGCACAGGATGATGTAATAATGTAACCTGAGCTAGAGATGACTTGATGTTCTCATAACCGGCAACTTGGAATTCTGTCAATTTGATAGGCTTGTTCTTAACCTTAGAGGACAACAAATCCGTCAAGGGTTGCATGAGGTCAGCACAATGAGGAATAAACCTTCTGTAAAAGTTTGCCAAACCTAAAAATTCTCTTAACTGAGTGAGTGACTGTGGGGGAGGGAAATCCTAGACGGCACGAACTTTCTCTGGCAAACGATTACCATGAGAGTCTACGCGATGACCTAAGAAATCAAGAGACGATGCACCAAATAGACACCTACTAGGGCTCAAGACAATGCCATAATCATCCAACCGTTGAAAAAGCTGACTAAGATGGAGAACATGCTCCTCGGAGTTGGCACTAGCTATGAGAAGATCGTCAAGATAAGCATAGACAAACGGCAAACCGCGAACGACTTCATCGATAAAACGTTGAAATTTTTGTGCTGCATTCTTGAGTCCTAAAGGCATCTTGACAAATTCGAACAGTCCAAACGGCGTTGTAATGGCTGTCTTGGCGATATCCGCAGGCTCGACCGGGATGTGATGGTATGCACGTACAAGGTCGATCTTTGAAAATACCTGTTTACCGTAAAGTGTGCCGGTAAAATCGTGGATGTGCGGTATTGGGTATCTGTCAGGTACGGTGGCATTGTTGAGAGCCCTGTAGTCGCCGCAAGGTCGCCAGTCGCCGGACTTCCTAGGCACCATGTGTAGAGGCGAGGACCAGGAACTTTTTGAGGGACGGATGATTCCGAGCTCAATCATGTGCTCGAATTCGTCTTTGGCGATGTTGAGTCTATCTGGAGCGAGACGTCTAGGACGAGCAAACACCGCCGGGCCTTTGGTGACAATGTGATGGGTCACGTCGTGTTTGACAGTTGCGCTCTGACGGTTTGGTTTGGTGAGGTTGGGAAACTGATGTAGTAGGGTTTGATACTGAGAAGTAGTATTAGCTACGCTGAAGGTGAGGTGAGAAGATTTGACCGAAGACTGAATACCGGTGATACTTAATGAAGTATGCATATCAATCAAACGACGGTTCTTAACATCAACCAGGAGCGAAAATTACCTAAGGAAATCAGCACCAAGAAGTGGAGTTGCAACATCAGCCTTGATAAAAATCCACCGAAAAACACGACGCAAGCCAATATCAAGAGTCAGCGACAAATTACCATACGTACGGATGTCTGTTGTATTCGCAGCCCTCAACAGGAATAAAACTGATTGGCCCTGTCTTTAGAAGATGCCGGAAAAACGCTGACCTCAGCACCAGTGTCAACCAGGAAACGTGTACCTGATTTCTTGTCGGTAACATAATAAAGACGACTGCTACAGGAAGGGCCAGGCAAACTCGTCGTCCCTTGTTGCTGGCCGAGTCGTTTAACTTCTCCGCGAGGGTAGTGAAGGTGCATGGTGGGGTGCACTTCAATGCCATGTCACCGTGGGTGGCGTGGTACCAGTAGATTACTTGGCATCGGCGAGAAGAAGAGCGAGGACGCTGAGACGTGTTCCTGGATCGATCCCGTGATCGCTGGTTGGTCAGAGCAGAAACCGTGGCAGATAGTTCCTGGACTTGGAGTGATAGTTTGGCTACAAGGTTATGCAGTGGTGTGGTGTCAGGGGCTACGGCACTGGCAACTAGAAGAACAGGTGGATGGACTGCAGAGATGGACGGTTGAGCAGGAGTGACTTCGACGATTTTATCGGCAATGGCTGCAAGGCCGTCGATGTTTATTGAGTCGCTAGAAGATGCCAAGATGAGTTGTACGTTGGTTGGCAGCCTTTGCAAGAAGAGCTGCTTTAAGATACTCGGCTCCAACTGTCGATCTCCCAGAAGCTGTTGCATTCGTCTCAGAAGTTGTGTTGGTTTACGGTCCCCCAGTTCCTCAGAGATGAGGAGCTGGAGGAGACGCTTTTGCTCGGATTCAGATGTACTGCGAATCAGTTCTGCCTTGACGACTTTGTATGGATCCTCAGCTGGAGGGTTGAGTAAAATGTCCCTCACTTCTTGTGCAACATCGGGGCTTAAAGATGAGACAATATAAGAAAATTTGGTCTTCTGACTGGTAATACGCCGGGTCAGGAATAAATTCTCCACCTGACCAAACCACATGGCAGGATCGTTTGGGTAGAATGGTGGTAGCCGCAAATTAACATGCGATACGTCGGGTTCTGGAGCAGGACCTGCAGTAGCTCCCGGAAGCGCTAACTCCTCATTGTTCGACATGATGGAACGAGAGATCGGAGGATGACCCAATCACCTCTGCCGGATAATGACGAAGTCTTGCTAATGTTGGTGTTAGCAAATCCGCGATTTTGGCACCTCTTCTTATAACAAAGTCGATGTCAAGGTTGTAACCGTCGGGTTGTTTGTAATATTCAAAGGAGTGAGTCCGAGAGTCAGCAACAAACAGCAAACGAATGTTCGAAGGCCTAGTACTAGTATGCGGATGAGTCATTGAGAAACGTAAACAGCTGAACAGCACAGAAAATGTGGCTACTAAAACACAACTGTCAGATGGTACAGGCCAATAATGATATAAGCACAGTCTGATGTGGCCAGTACAACTATAAATGCCCCTACCGTAAAACTATAGGTAACAGTAGTAGTATAACGCTATGTCGCTAAGTAATGTACAGGAGACGACGTTGTGGTAGGCTAACAGTAAAACGCAATGGAAACAGTCCAATACAAAGGATAAGGCTAGGCTATGAATGAAAACTGTGAGATAAATACGCGATACGCTACAAAGTTCAGTGGCTAAATACAGAAGCTAAAAATCACGTCGGGGTCACCAATTTATAATGATTATAATAATTGAGGGCAGAGGTTATGACTTACCCCTAAAAATGTGTTCTTTGTGGCTTCTGGTGAACTATCTCGTAGTGGTAATTGCACTCACGTAAATCCTTGGAAAGTAATATCCCGCGAAGATAAATATCCAGCTATGGTGATTTAATAGCGCGTTAGGCTATACTCGACCGGTCGGTAGCGCTAGTCTTAGCGCCAACCGTTGAGTCGGTATACCGGTAGGCTACGTACGCGAATGGCTAGCTAATTAAGATGGCGGAACTAAACTTCAACAATATAAATACTTGAACGGCCTAGGGCGCGTTGGAGACTTAACTTCCGAGTGACTGTATGCTGATGTCACTTATAAAATAAGTTGCTTATATAGGTATATGAAAATGATTGCTCGCGGAAGGAGACTAAATTTGGCTGGATTGGAGGTAAACGCGAGTTGCTGTAAATGTTATACTTGTATATGGACTCGCGGTTCCAAAAGTGAGTTCAGAAAACACATGGCCTTTTTCCTTTTATATGGGTCCCTGACGATTTTTGCACAGCGGAGCGATAGCTCCCACTAGTCTATGGAACGCGAATATGGAACGTGAAAAGGGCAACCATATTTCGCTGTCTAAACTAAAGTTGTTGCTGCTGTTTTATCATGTTGTTGCTCAAACTTACATTGTTGTCTAAGCTTACGTTGTTGTCTAAACTTACGTTGTTGTCTAAGCTTGTCTAAACTAACGTTATTGCCCAATCACGTAATATAAAAAATATGGGCATTTCGCCCGAAATTCGACTTGCGCTGTATATACATACGCGTCTTTAATTTACTGACCAATTACGAAATAGTCAGTAAGATTGACACATATCCCGACCCAATTACAAGCCGGTCAACGCTCTCCACCATGCTACATACATGAGCTGACCCCGCCCATTTGCTCCTCTAGTAACTTCCCGTATATGCGAAGAACAAAGGCGGCCTTGTCCACAGGACTGTTTTCCTAAACCCAGACAGCAAGAACGTACGATGATCTAGAGAGGACATGGTTAAAAACAAATTATTACGTACGTACGTTATAATACTACGTACGTACGTAATAATTATCACGTACGAACGTGATAATACTACGTACGTAATAATATCACGTACGTACGTCATATTAATACGTACGTACGTCATAATTACTACGTACGTACGTGATAATTACTACGTACGTACGTACATAATAATTACTACGTTCTTATGTAGGGATTATCACGTACGTATTTAATAATTATAACGAATGTAGGCCTACGTATACGTACGTGTTTAGTGATATAGCCTATGTTAACACTTTAGGGTTTAGCCAGAAGGAAATCCTTTATTACTTTGACAGCAAAGCATCGGATAATAGTTAGGCGAAAGACATCTCAGGCGCATTCTGAGGAGCCTTTCCTTGTATCGCATGAAACATTCAGACATTGTGGATGTGGAGATTTTTATATTGTGGCAAGCCTAAGCACGTACATTCCTGTGGTGTTAGTCGAACGAACGTACCAATTGTCTGTCTCCTGCATTTTTAGTTAACTATAAGTATAAGCTTGACTTCTGTGGTATACGTATCTTGCATGTTGACAAATATGTTACAGTATGTACGTACCGCGAACCGCCACTTCTTACTATCTTCAGTATAGAACGTAAAATTATCACGGTCCGTACGTACGTGATAAATATTACGTACGTACGTAATATTTATTACGTACGTACGTTATAAATATTACGTACGTACGTAATAAATATTACGTACGTACGTAATAATTTTTTTATACCATGTCCTCTCTAGATCTTCGTAAGAACCAACCCCCTGCATATAGTAATCATATGAAGCCCACGTGGTAAAGCAATTGTTGAACAGCGCCGATGGCAACAACGTAAGTTTAGACAACGAAATCAGTTTGATCAACTGATTTCGTTGTCCAATCTTAGTTTGTTGTTGCCTAAACTAAAGTTGTTGCTGCTGTTTTACCATGCTGTTGCTCAAACTCACGTTGATGTCTAAAATTCCGTTAAACTTAGCAACGAAATAAGTTTGCCCTATTCGCGTTCCATACAGCTTTCGCTCCCCTGTGCATAACTTGTCCCTGCCTGACTGGGAAACCCGTCACGTTAAAAATAGAACAAAGTTTGCATGGAAGGCCATAAGGGATAAATATCATAGTCACTACAATGTATCGCACAACTCTGTTGCTGTAAATTGAAAGAAGTTAAATCAAACCGAGACAGTTTGAAGATGATACAAAAAAGTCTCCATATAATATAAACGTAAGACAATTTCTGTGTTCAATAACTATAATCTACAGTGGCAGTGCAGTGGCGGAGCTAGGGGTATTGGTCAGAGGGGGCGAGAATGGTCTGTAGGGGCGCTTTGGACACTATCTAAGCGGAGCGCCACCACAGGTTGGCGCGGAGCGTACAGATTTTTTTTTTTAGTATAGATACTCCCTAGATCACCGGAAATGACCCTTGCCGGGCCGCGAATATTTTTTTCCCAAACTGAACTGACACTGAAATTATTTCCTCGATTCTGATTGGCTGATCAAAACCGGAATGGTAGTCGGCGTTTATGAATGAATGTATGTGACACTGTTAGTGTTGATCATACCAATCCTCATGGGCCGCATCATGTCAAAATTACGTGTGTACGCCATATACAGGCTAAGTTAAAGTATGTAGGCCTAAGTGTGCCTACATGTAGATACAATGTGAGGCTTCCAGTTATCAAGAGCTACTGCAAGGGCGGTAGGGCCTATATTAGTGAATTTGAGATCTCGAACTAGTACGAATACGTATATACGGTTTATGCAGGCCTACTATGTCACCATGTATAAGAACTTCTAATTGTGCAGGTAAACATATGTGGTTACGTATACGTATAGGTTATAATGCTATATACAACTAGTTAACAAGTCAAAAGACACAGACATATCGTCAAATGCCATGTTTGTGTACACTCACTGGCTGACACACACTCGCTCGCGCGTCTTCATGGCCACTACATATTCGACTAGGCCTATCATGATTCATTGACTGAATACATTTTGAATTTATGATTATAAAACTAAAAGTATCGCAACCAAACACCACGGTACATATGTACATCGGCTACATGTATACAATTACAAATGCACTGTGTGTTATTGTGTTGTATACTATACACAGTACAATAGGCTACATTACATGTATGTGTTGTGTAGAGCGGAGTCAAGCGAGTAAACAAACGAACGAGGACTGCCTATAATGGGCGCAGTAGTTGGGAATAGTTGCTTCACTCTATACTTTCGTTCAAATATACCTACTAAAAGTTCTGGAAAGTTGCTAATGTTAATATCTTGAATTTGATTGTGTTGATCATACTGATATCGACAGATTATGGAGGATCCATGTTGAAAACTAAAGTATATCACGTGCTCGCTGATAACCAATCAGAATCGAGGAAATAATTTCAGTGTCAGTTCAGTTTGGGAAAAATATATTCGCTGCCGGGCCTTGCTAATTTGCAGATAAACGAAGAATAAATAGCCGTTTGAGCATTTTGTCAGGAAATTACACCAACAAAATGTGACAAATGTCGATAGGTAGATGAGAGTGCAATAAAAAGTCAATAATCGCGAATAAGTAAAAAGTGCTAAAAAGCTGAAAAGGGCGCCAGCAGTCCATTTGAGTCCGTCAGGGGGGGGGGGGGGCATCCGCTCCCCTGACTGGATGGACGCTCCGCCACTGTTGGCCGGCAGTTCTCAGCGATAGTGGTGTCTCCTTTCTTGAAAATTTGTTTTTTAGCGGTTTTAAGAGCATCAGGGTACGTCCCAGAAGTGAAAACCCGATTGAAAATGTAACAGGGTATCGAGGCAATGACGCGAGCAATGATGTGAGAAACATGTGTATGATGTCAGCATTTTTTTACCTTTTAACATCTTCTTTGGCATTCAAGTACCTGGAAACCACCTTTCTATAAGGGTATAGTATTGCTCACTAGCTTCTTTGATCAGTTTATGCACACTGGTTACAAGATACTGATTGGCTGTTTGTATTAGTATTTATTTGTATGTTAGGGATTATGGATATTTTAAAAAAGAGTGACAAAGGCAAAGTTTGCCTTAACAGTCGAACACACAGATTCAGTAGTAAACATTATGTGTGTTGTAGTCTTGTAGAGCAGGAATTATATTATTCGACGGTCGTTAACATGCGTTTTCAGTACAGTGCGACTAATGTAGACTATGCGCTATGTCACGTCAGGTTTTTCAGCAACTATAGCCTACTGCCGGTCAGCGGTCGAAGGGTCGTTCATGAGTGGTCATCATGGAGATCCCAGTGGGGGGGGGGGCGACTGGAGGGGGCGACAAGCTTTCATGCCCCCCCCCCCCCCCGTAGCTACGCCACTGCTTATCTGCGTACTAAGGACAGTCATCTACAATGAGACGTTTACACTCACAGTCCATGGTCGCAGTATTGTTTAACGAACTTATGGATGTAAATGTACATAAACAAGTCCACGCAAAAGCAAAGAAAAAACATTTTCACACTTTTTTTTATCTCAAGACAGTCGCCAGTTCATACAGTACGTGTATGCGAATAACGATCCACTGCGTTCACGTGTATGTTCATGTACATACACACACGCATAGCGTAAGCAAGAACTTCCCAATTCAGCATCAAAAGTGCAAGACCCAGCCAATGAGAAGCGAGGTATGCAAATGATGGCCTTTACCGTGCTGGGAAAAATTGCGGGCAGGAAATATAACAGTGGCGGTTGTGTAAACTTTTCGGTATACGCCGGTTACTTGTGATAAGCTAGTAGTAGTAGTACAGCGGTAACGGGCTTAGTCTCCAAATTCAACTTATTTTGTAACAAAAGGTTAATACTTACCCTTCGGAGTCGCGGGAGGGGAAATAATTATTTATTAGATATTCATGTATTTGCTCTTTAAGAACGAAACATCTTCCTAACTGGATACTTTTTTGGCTGGAGTCGGAGTCACAGTTGGGGAAGTCATTTGACAGGCCAAGCCTAGGCCTCAGTGGAGCTACGCAGACGTCATCATGATGCGATTTTTCATTGTACTTACTGCTTTGGTGGGGATTGGATTGGCCAGCCCACCTAACCTGAAGGACATGTCAGCCACACCTCAGAAGATGGTAGATTACATCAACAGCCTGAATTCAACATGGAAGGTAAGATTCATGGTAGCTTAACATTAAAGGGTGTGAAGACGTGCGCACAAAGAAACGTCTCATGCCGGTATTCTGACCTAGCTTCGAATGAGGTGTAACAGAAGTGTTAGACACCACCATCGATCCCAGAAAATACACAAGGCACTAGTGCACAGTCAATTCATACAGCTATGGTCAATACCCACAACACACTGTGCATAGCAGCGATGGACATCTCAGGTCCAACTAAAGATAACAAGGTATAACATTTCATTACTGTCTGCATTTGGTAGCGACAAGGAAAAAAACTTCACTTGCAAGCAATGGAAAGTTAACTTTCTCAGAGCGCGGCACGATAGTGTTTGGGGCGAGTCGTCAAACATTATGAACGCAACATGAGTGGGAATTTTAATTCATATTGTATTGCATTTGCAAAATGCTATGCAAAATGGGCAATTGCTTTGCAAGTGCAAGGATATTTATATAGAACAATTATATCATTTTTTGGTAAAACTCAGGAACCATGTATTATTTTATAGCTAGGCAAAGTTCAGATGCTCTGAACCTTGTACACAGAGTTACAAACAATAAGTTAACTTCCCCGTAGACAGTACTTAGAAGGACAGATTCATTGTTACAGTAGCTATAGACTGTGTAGCACAGTATTTTCCCTGGTATTCATTTGGTGAGGTGGCCACCTCTCTGTTTATTGTGACAGCCTTGCAAAATTGTTACTAACATCGCCGGCCTAACTGTATCAGAGGAGGAAGTAAAAAATGCAATGATTGCAATCCAACTTTTAAAACTGGCTGTACATACTAAATTAAAGCAACAAATAAAAGTCCTTCTGGCTATTTAACATAGCATTTTTTATCTTGACATTTATTGTAAGAATTATTCACATTAGTCTGCTTAACAACATTTTCTGGGAGACGAGTCCCCCAGTCCCCCTCTCCACCCCCCCCCCTCCCAGGTACAGTATATACTCATGCCCTCCATTGTCACAAACCAATTACCGCCCTCTCAAACGAGAAATCCCAGGGGAAACCCAGTGGTACAACCAGGCGCGTAGCAAGGAATTTGCCAAGGGAGGGGCGAACCTGTATGCAAATTATCAGAGCCATAGATTCGGCACTGGAAACTATCTAAGCGTAGCGCCACCATGAGTTGGGGGGAAAATTTTGGCCGAAAATGCTTACCAGATCGCTGGAAATGGCACTTCCCGGGCCTTGCAAGTTGCATATAAGCATTTTCTATTTGAAATTACTAGCGATATCATAAAATCGTACTTGTAAGGGGGGGTGGTTGCCCCCTTCGCCTCCCCCCGCCCCCCCCCCCCCTTGGCTACCCGCCTGGGTATATCTGCGATATGAAACCAACGCCCAAGGTAATAGACATGGAAAGCGCTTTAATCAAAAGTGTGAGAAATGATAGGAAAAAGTTATCAGATTTTGAAGTCACTATTTGAAGTCAATATTCTCCCCCGTGTCTTTAGTGATATTGTTAATCCCAGTAATCCCGCTAATATTTGTAAAAGTACGAGGAATAATACCCATTTTTCAGTTAGCAGACATCCCTTGACACACGGTAAATTACTCTTGAATAACTACTGCTATGAAACCTGGAAAGTGCTTCAGAATGATATAAAAACTGTTAAATCTTATGTTACGTTTAAGTGCAAACTAAAAGCCCACCTAATTGAAAACTACGCTGACTGAGTATTGATTATCTCATGTTTATTTTTCTCTACTCTTAATTGTTACCTTCTTTCATTGTTATTTGTTATTTTTTGGTCGCTAGCTTGATAAACTACTTTTGTTTTTCTAGTGTCCTGTTTATACTATACCACTTTGTTCTAAATTGTTCTTATGTATAGACGAAATAAAGGAAATTAAAAAACCATGATTCAGTAGCTCATATTTTTATTGAGGAAGTGAACACAACATAACGACTTAGGAGAAGATTTACATTGTACAGATATGTACATTTAACTGTTAACTCCAACAGTTCATTGGAGTTGTATATACTTGTAAACTTGTGAGTAACAATATATTTAGACTCAGCCATTGTTACCAACTGCCTTTTGACTTTGAAAACACATCATACTCCAATGAATAAAAACTTTGGTACAGGTATAAACCGACCTGTCCATAATAAAACGGCTATGCTTTCTGTTTCGGCGAGGCGGAGCTGAGGCCATATCAGTCTGTATTGTACTACTGTACTGTATAAAAGTGTGCAGGTTCAAGGACACATGTAAATGACTGTAATATCGTCGTCGCCATTGGCATTCGGTGTTTAACACTACATACAGTAGAAATAAACTGTACTTAAGAACTTAAGGGTTAGAAGTCAAGTGAACAGGCTTTACAAGGCCTTTATAAACCATTTTTTTTAATTGTGCAAACTATTCCTTACAATGTTGTTCAAACTTTCTGGATCCTTAGTGGCTAATTTACATGTGTAAAGGACTGGTGGGAGTGACCTTGTGTTAAGAAAAAAAGGGTGAATTTGGATTGAGGCAAAAAAATAGTTGGTACTTTGTGTTGTTACTTACAGAAATTTACACTATTATGTTCACTTTAAAATGCTTTTCAGATCAGAAGTAAACCAGCGCCACCCAAAACGCAGGTTGGCCTTGCTATTCCTCCATTTACTATCGCAATACACAAAGTTGATAAAACTGGAAATTGACGCGACGTTGTGACATCTTTCTAAACACTGTGTACAGTACGTTCATTACAGCACTGCATTATAATGTAAATTACATGTTAGAGACAAGATCACTATGTGACCTTACCTAACAAACTTGTACAGAAATAATTGTTTTTATTGGATTCCCACTCATGCATCAAACCTCCCCTCTACCCCAATACTCCCCTCACATCACCTACACATATCCTTACCCATCTTTTTCATTGACTGTTTAACAGGCAGGACAAAATTTTAAGGGCCGCACGCTGGACCAGGTGAAGAAATTGATGGGGACCTGGTTGGATTCCAAAGGTAAACTGGAGAAATTGTACCACACAGTGAAAAAGGACCTGCCTGAGAACTTTGATGCTCGTACACAATGGCCAGATTGTCCAACGATCAAGGAAATCAGAGATCAGGGTTCTTGTGGATCCTGCTGGGTGAGTTACATAGATCCCCCCACTCCTCTCCCCGGCATCATCAAGTGGGGGTGGTGAGGGACCACATCTTTTGTAAGTTATGAGAAGAGGGCAAGAGAGAAAGAGAGCAAGAACTTGGAATTCAAACTTTGGTTGTTTTACCCCCCCCCAACCTTATCATCACCACCCCCCCCCCATCACCTTAGAAGGGCTCACTTTCTTTGTGTAGTGGATAGTTTCCCTCATGGCCCTGGAGCTTTCCCCAATTGACATTACATCCATCAGTTACAGTTCATACCATTATTTACCTCTTTTTTCATGATCATGAAAGGATATTTCCCAAACGTTAAAAACTCTTCTCACATACCTGAAACTGCATCCTCAATTGTAACATTTGGTGTCAAGAAAGTTTAATATATAATATGTTAATAAGTTTAAATAAAAGTAGTAAACAAGTTTTCTCACAAACAACAGTGAATCTGAATTAACCTGTTCCCAGTATATGTGACCTGGATATTATTTGTGGAGATTCTGCATTTGTATCCATGTACCTATAAACTGCTTTGAGATCTTGTACATGTTTATCATTTAAAGGTGCTATGTGGCAACCCAGAAATTAATAATTTCGAAATTCCAAAAGTTTAGAAACAGGTCTATTGTTCCCTGCTGGTACGAGCCCTCTTTGTAGAGTTTAATACCAAATTAGAAAGATTGTTTATAAACCAAAATAATAAATCAAATGAAATGGTGACTTCTTTTGCGCGGTTTACCGTATAAATGACAAACGTATTAACACAAGATTATTGTTACTGCCACCTTTGAAGCAACATTATTTACCTGACACGTATATATATTTGAAGGTCTGTTATGAAACCCATCGCTTCAATATGTGGGAATAAAACCTAGTACGAGCGGGCAAGTTATTTTGGCCAGTGAAAATCTGGAGGTCGTAGTGTTGTACTTTTATACTGATAAACCCTGCATACACTACTACTTACTTTATACTGTACAGATCTACAGTATACATGGTTTGTACAACGCTATGTTGAATCTTTTCCCAGGCGTTCGGTGCTGTAGAGGCCATGTCAGACAGGTACTGCATCCATTCAAAGGGTGCATTGAACTACCACATTTCGGCACAAGACTTGGCAACTTGCTGCAGTTCCTGTGGGTATGGGTAAGTGTAAATTATGGAGGGGGTGGGGGAGGGGTGGGAGTTGGTGTGTGGTTGTACAAGAGGCTTCAGTTACACTCATAAGGAAGGTATTTATTTTTGCTAGTTTGAGATTTCTCCATACTCAATACACTGCGCAGAACAGTTGCATGTTTGCCCTCTTCTGCGCTTCCCTCCGGGACGTCACAAAAAACTATTAAGTAATAGTACAAGTTTGTTACCAATTTCTACCTCTTTGGAGATGGAAAATGGACACGGAGTTGGGGTTTTGTTAACATAAGAATTGTTAAGTTTTACATTATTAAAAGTCGACTCTATATGTCCGGTCCCTTGACCTTGAAAGTGTTGTTTATTGCAGTAATTTAAAATACTTGTAATATTTTAACATCAGATGGGGATATCTACATGTTTATTGTTAGTAGAACCCAAGGGCGTAGGAACCGGGGGGGGGGGGGGGCTGGGGGCGCCAGCCCCCCCAGTGAAAAATGTGGTGGGGCGAAAGTATCATTCCGCCCCCCCCCCCCGCTTCGCAAGTCAGAAAACCCCTTTTTCATTTCCAAATGCGAAAAAAAATCATGTGGAGCACCAAATTGCATCTAAGGCCAGGTGAAAATGCAAAATTATTTACAAAATGGAGTGGGTGTTGAAGTGTGCTATATTGCACCAAATTGCATCTGAGGCCCCTCCCCCAGGCCGGCCATCATCTTCAGCCCCCCCCCCCCATTCAAAAGTACCTTCCTACGCCGCTGGTAGAACCTGTACCTTTAGTACTTTACTGTGTAGGAGTAGCCTTCGCATAACCAAACCATTGATGATATCGATGTTCACTAAACTATTTTAATTGGTTAATATATGAACACAACATATGAATGCCTTCAAAACACATGGCGTAATTCGTAAGCGCAAACAGTTCCCTGTAATAAATTGTGTGTGTTTTTGTCTTGTTTGATTGTTTGTAACTTGCTCCGTGATGTTTGTGAACAACCTCTGCACATAATTCACGTGCAGATAGCAAACCATTTTACACACTTTAATTCCCAATGAGATTGGTCATTGACAAAAACCAGTTTACAACTTAAGCTTGCTTTCGAGGCAGTATGTAATGTTTACACGGGAGGTGAAATGTACCCTCACAATTTTTCCTTTGCCGTATTTCAGTGTCATGGCGTCCTTAATGTCGGCTTGACAGTACGTACAGTATGAAGCTGTGTCTTGTATCGAGCACGTTCGGTACTATGTATAACATACCGTGACGCAGCCTACAGTAGGCCTTTGACGTACGTAAAAAAAAACAGGATTGAAATTCGCGGAAGTGAAAAAGGTTGTCATAAGAAGGAAAAAAAATCAAGGTCAATAACGGTTAACAAGTTAAGAACATCACATTTTGGAAGTAATTTATACACGGACCCCTTTGATATTACAGGGTGGGGGGTGTCTGTTTCTTTTCCACCCTATTGTGGTCCCCCTATAGACACCTTGAAATAATTCTCTGCTCTTTACTCAGTTGTTCGGGAGGTATCGCGGCGGCGACTTGGAGGTACTGGGTCTCTGACGGCATAGTGACAGGAGGAAATTACAACAGCAGCCAGGGTTGTCAACCCTACACCATACCCTCCTGTGATCACCATGTTCCCGGAAAGTTACAGCCATGTGGTGACAGATTGCCAACACCTCCCTGCGAACAGCAGTGCATCCCAGACTACCAAACATCTTACAGCGACGACAAGAAGTTCGGTGAGTCAAAGAGATCGCGGATGTGAGGAGAATCTCAGCACATTTACTAGCATCAGTGTGGCGAGGGGTATGGGTAAAGGGGTGAGTGTGGGATACCGAGGTAAGACGGGTAACCTATAGCAAAGGAATAACCATTTAAAAAGAAAAAACACCACCAAAGAATGGCTGGATAGCGCAGTCGGTAGGGCAAATAACCCCTTGTAGTCCTTAGGTCAACAGCTTTTGAAAATTCCTGTTCAAGCCAAGAATATCTATTGTCCTCTTTCCAAGACTAAAAAAGGGAAAATGGAAAAGAAAGGGGAAAGCACATTAAGGAACGTGTGACGTGAACGTGTGACAAGATGGTCACGATGATATGGTCACGTGATGGTCACGTTTAAGAACGTGTGACATGATGGCATCACAGACCACCTTCCGTGTAAAGTTGATCTGCAGGAAGTGATAATCATTACAGGGTCTCTCTCTGCCCCCCCCCCCCCCCAATAAAGGGTCAACTTCAAACATTCATATAGCGATAGGGTTTTCACCCTGCAGTAGCTTGACCGTGGGATTACTATCTTAGACCTCAGGGCTGTTTCACATTTAATGCTGACGTGAATAATATCTCTGTAGCCCAATATCTCTTGTTTTTTTTTTCTCCACCTCCTTTACTTCAGGTCTCACAGCCTACAGCATTTATAATGACACTGTAGCAATACAGCAGGAAATCTTCACCAATGGACCAGTGGAAGCGAATTTTGTAGTTTATGCAGATTTTTTGAGCTACAAGTCAGGTAGACATTTATTGACTTTTTCCCAAAGAAAAATCTTTTCTTTTTTTTTTAATCCCAAAAAATTTGATTGGTCAGTTTCCTATGGGGTTCTCGTATGCTTTGGATGTACTGCGTGCAATTGGTTGCTATGACAACAGTATGCGCTTGTAATTAAGGCGAAATATCTGAAATTTGTGGTCCCACCCAACCCGGCTGAATGCGAAGAAACTTTACTCCGACCTCTTCGACCTAGTTTCGATATACTGATACGACTGGTGAGCACACGCAATGGCTGTTTCCTGTTTTACAACAGCCATCATTTAGAGATCCCATGCTAATGTTTTCCCAGGCATCGGGGTTAAATTTTGTTCCAGTTGATTGGTGAACCAGTGCCGACTGCCTGTCGGAAGACGCCTCATCTCTTGTTTCAAGTGAAGCCGACACAACTTGAAAACCGGCCAAAAATGTGATCAGTCGATGGTAGTTAGTCTAAGAGATGGCACACTGCTCGACACTCTATGATCTTCCGCATACGACCTAGGTCATCTTGAGTCAGGTTTGATCGGACGGCGAACAGTTTGCTTGACAGTAATATATCAGCCTAATGGCAAACAGGAGAGGGAGGGAAACAGTTAGGTTGCAGCATTCTAGGTATAAAAAATTATCCACTAATTTAATCGCAGTAGACAGATTTTTTTTTTTTTAATGAGTGTATAAGTTGGGCATAAATTGTGCGTGGGTTTCAAACACAATTGTACCTCTCATTTGCAGTTGGAAGACCCTCCTCCTCTGTTTTGTTTTCGTCCTCTGGTGCAAATCACCCACCAAGAAAAGGACTGCTTGCAAGTTTGGGCGCCAGGAGCATATTTGAGGTGGCCAATATCCATTTAATTTCAAGGATTCAGCCAGTCGATCCGGAAAACGACAGAAACGAATCGACAACAGGTATTCAGGGGAAAAAAAAAAATCAGAAATTCTCCAAAATCACTGACGTTTTTTTGTTCTCTTCTTTTTGTTCATAGGGGTGTACCAGCACCTTACCGGTGAGGCTCTGGGTGGCCATGCGATCCGTGTTTTGGGCTGGGGCGTAGAAGAAGGCACCCCGTACTGGTTGGTCGCCAACTCATGGAACCCAGACTGGGGAGATAATGGTGAGTCAGATGTTATATAATCATTTTTTCTTTTTTTTTCCCTTGACAATGGCCAAAAAAATCTTTTGCTGCGGTGAATGCTTCTTTTTATTTGCGTGTGCATGTGGGTTTGTTTCTTCTCATGCACATAGCTTTGATGAACTTTGTACTTGGCAATGTGGATTGCTGTAGTGAAAGCAAGAACCATATATCAGTTTTCATAGAGGTCGTTAGAGGTTATTTGAGCTCACCAGAGGTCAAAGTTTGAAGACCTTTGTAAGCTTTGTAACATCAGGAGCAAAAGCTTGGATGAACTTCATACTTGCTAGACAAGGTCAAAGGTCAGTTGAGGAGGTAAATGTCGGAAAAACTTCATAAAAGCAAAACTTGGATGAACTCTATTCTTGGCCTGTAGATTTTACAACAGGAAGATTCAGACCCCGGTGTGTTTTTGTAGAGGGTAAAGGTCATTTCAGGTTATGAAAGATCCACAGTCTGAAAACGTTGTAAACTTGACAATTTGACTTATGTAAACACTGGATGAAGTTTGGAGGCAGCTTAATTAGTCTACCAGTACAAATATTTCAAAATCAAAGCTTTGATGAACTTCATACTGTTTACATCCATGGGTTTCCTTCATTCTAATGCTAAATGTGAATCTTAATCCATTGTTTTTTTTTTCATAAAACTCCAATAACTTAATTCCCTAGTTATGTTAATTGACTGCATACAAAATAACAGACCAGCCCAAAAGATTGTATCCAAATATTGTTAGCCTCTGTGACAAATTGTAACGCATCATCTGCTGAAATCGTATCTTGGATCTCACGAGCTGACCTAATAGTTTGCTAGACTCAGATATCCAGCCACTTCGACTGATGATGAGCCTCTGGTGTTACGTTGGGTCATTGTCGCGCAAATTAAAACTGTTTCAGAAGGAGAATATGATCTGGTACCATAATTTTTTGAACCATCTAGAAACATATCCAAATATGAGTCTGTGCCTTCAGTCATTCGTCACAAGAATTTGCGGAGGCTTTAACCACCAGAGTATTAAAGTCACTTTGGTATTAAACCATTGGATATTTTTTAGCAAAGTCCAATATATTGCATGGGGAGAGAAACAGTTCTTAAAGAAACGGAAATAGTCGATCATCACTTTTGGTTACTCTTGTCTCCTTTTTCTGTTTTTCTTTTTTTCCAGGCTTCTTTAAGATTCTCCGAGGATCAGACGAATGTCGTATAGAGCAGGAAATAAACGCCGGATTGCCCAAGGTGTAAAGACGACCAGAGCAGAATAATTCGATGGGATTATCCCGATATAAGTACTCTTAATTTCGATCGGATTATCCCGATATATAAGTACTCTTAATCGTATGTCGAATGTTTTGCAATGTATAGTACCTCTTCGTCAGCAAAGAATTTTTTTTTTTTTAAATCAGGTTTTTTTTTCTTTCATGCATGTAACATTTTAAATTAGCGTAATTGATATATTTTTAGATGATCAGAATGTAAAAGCAACTACTTTTTAGGTCTGAGGACGAACACCCGAAATATCTTTGTGCAATGCCGGTCATTTGAATATCGTAACTTGTGTAAATTTTTTTTTTTAAAAAGCTGTAAGATAGACAGAAAAATCTCACTTACACTCGCTTTGCCGGACGACATCTTTCTAGTCACGGGGCAAGCACAGGCTAGTGGTTTCAGAAGATCAACACAACCAGATCCTTTAGAAAATTGTCTTTACCCGTCTCAGAGAAATGATCAATACGAAACAGGATTTTAGTCAAAATAGGAATCGGTTCTGTTGGTTTGGATCATTTTGAGGACGTCGTTTCGTACCTTTTCCGAAAAATTCTGGTCGGTGTAGTCCATGTACAGTAATTGTTGAATACGTCTTTTTGTAAAATTTGTAAACAATTTCTTAGAGTAAAAAAAAATTTTGCATTATTTTTCAAGATAGAGGACAGCATTTATTGAAATCTTTGATGAACCAAATGTAGACTATAAATAATGTGTGGTTTGGATTGTTAATGATTTTCTTTGGGATGGGGGAGGGGGGAGGGGATTTTGTTTAATTTGGTAAAATTTTTACCTCTTTAAACAAAAACAAAAACGGTATCAGTTATGTATCACATGATGCGACATTTTCTTTTTTAAACACAGTTTTAGGAACATTTACTCAAGTAGTTTGTGAAACTAATTTCTAAGCTTATCCTTTTCCATTGTGCTTTCGCGGGCTTTGATATTAACCGGTAAAATAGAGGATTTGTAAATGACAAAATATTAGCACGAAATTACCTTCAGCGTGATGGTAATGCTCCATTGATCCCAAGTCCATGTGCGTTCCCTTCCTTGGGAGTCGTATGAGGCCATGCAGCATGGGGTGGTAGGGTAGGGGAATCGGGAGGAGGGTGGCAGAGGTGAGTTAAAGGGGAAGTGAGGAAGTCAAGTATTCAGTATATGATTTGCGTTAATAGCCAGGTCTGTTATTCATTTTCACTGGTAGATGGTATAACATCATTTAATGGTCACAATTGATACTTTTCAAAGTGTCAGAATTGACGGGAAATATTTTGCAATTAACTTCACCGTCAACATCATCACGATTATTGGACTCTACAAATTTTGCCGGGGTGCGGCGCAGAAGGGAGGATATTGAACTCGCATGAAATTTTGCATATTAGGTCGAATTGTAATGTTTTCCAGAAAATTTTGTTTCATGATTGTTATTTGTGAATTTGGGTGTTGGGAGGTGTGCGTCCAAGAGTTCATAAACAAACAAGAGGTTTTTTCCTATGATAAAATACAACTTTAAGGCTGATACTTTAGGTAACTGGCTTATTTTTTTTTTCCTTTTCACTAAGCTTTCCTCTCTGTTTTTTAATTTTTTATATTGGTGTCTGTCTCTTTCTGAATTCTGCTTCTACATAAAGATTGCTATAAACTCAACATAAAATGTGGAAATGTTCCCTCTCGAATTGTCATTTGTTTTTCTATTTTTCACTTGCGTTTTTTGTTACGAGAGTAATGGTGTATGGAGTGAAGGATGAAAGGTCGAGGCAGTGACGTGCACAGGATTTCAAAGGTGGTGAAGGGGGGGGGGGAGAGGATGGAGGAAATTCCAAACTTCTCCTAGTTCAGAAGAAGGAATTGAGTGTTTATGGACTTGCTGAATGTAGATCAAAATTTTCCGAAAGTGGGGTGTGGCTGGGTTGTCGTTGAAAGCCATTGCAACTCCAATTTAGGGGGTCCAGAGGGTGGTGTGGTCATCCCAACATTTTATCTAAAATTTAAATATCAACTTGTATTATGAGGCATATTTAGACCATAAATAAGGCCTATAATTCGGTAAAATGCAAAGTTGTGTGAATCAGTTCTTTGAATTTGGAAAACTCCCGACTGTTGATGGAGGTGCCCCCCCCCCCTCCCCCCATCTTTGTGCATGTTACTGGTAGCAGGGGCGGTCGGGCCTGCAGGAAATTAGTGTCTGAACCTGGTGGCCGTTTGGACCCAGAGGCCGACCTGTTATTAGCCAGTACTCCTTTAGGTCAGATAGGACATGGGGGGGGGGGGGGGTTAGAGAGGGTATGAAGAGGGAGATGGCATTTTTTTTGGGGGGGAGGGCATGTAACACATCATGACAGGTGTTCCAATTTTGAAGTGACTAGTCATTTGGAACGTTAGTAGGGGTTTTTATAGGGGTGCAGTTTGAGAACCACCCTGGGAATTTCAACCAGACTTATGCACAGAGGCATCGCATTTAGAAGGGAACAAAATAATCAGCACATTAGTCGAGGGCAAGGGCGGCGGAAGCACTTTCAATCTGGGGGGGCACCAACGTCGAAGGGCACTATGCAGAAGTTCGATTGGACTGATGCAACCTGATATTTAGTACCCTTTATAACTCTTATTGTATTATCTTATTTGCGTATACACATGACTCCATCAACGCCCCCCCCCCCCCTCAAGGAAACAATGCATACTAGCACTGCAGTATCTAATGTGCAAATTGGGAAAGAAGGAAAAAGACAAAATGAGGTGAAATCATTATAAAGTCCAAGTCCCTGCACACGCGATCGATACATGCATGAAAGCAAATGAAATATGTGAAAATACTGAAAGAAAAGTAATTTTCTATGTGTTTTTCAATGGTTAAACTGATATTATTATGATGATTATTATTGTAACGACTTTGCCAATAATTATAACCAATTTAGAAGGGTTATAACACGGCAAATGATTGTATGTTATAGGCATGCGATGTAATAACCGGTGCATGCCTATATGATATGCACATTAACGTGTTGAACGCGCGCGAAGCGCGCGAAAAATTTTGGTAATATTTTTCGGGCAAGTCGTTACAGCCCCCCAAATCAAATTGGGCTCCTACGCCTGTGGTAGTAAACATTTAAAACTTCCCGAAATATTTCATTCGACGTGGGTTTCGCTTTGTAAACTCTTTTTCATTTAGAAATTTTTATGTAGAAAAAGGGCACATTTTTAATCTGAGGAAAAGTGGGGGGGCACGTGCCCCCTGTGCCCCCCCGGTTCCGCCGCCCTTGGTCGAGGGAAATGGATGGAAGTAATTGTCATGAATATTATCTTGATACCATTGATGAGCTAACCCCCCCCCCCCCCCTCCTCCAACTGCTGGGCTTAAAGCAATTATCCGTTGCAAATTTGTGAAGGTACATACCATTCCATGCAGCGCCGCGGAACTGTTCATATTTCATCAGTAGCTTTGTGTTGCCCGCAGAATTTAATGACTGTTGTCACAGCCATTAGTAGTAGGTTATGAGATACCCCATTGAACGTTTATTACACATAACATCATCATGGTGTTTGTTGAAAGCAGTACTTTGTTACGCAAAGTAGCTGGAGGGAAAATAATGAAACTTATTTCAATTGGCCGCAGCCCACCGAAAGAACCCCGCTAAGCCCCACCCCTCCCTACCTCCTCCTACTACACACACGCAGCAACGACCACATCAGCGACAAGTGTTGTTATAAGCGAACGGTACAAGTACACGGTACTAGGAGTGTTATCTCAGTGGTTAACGCCGGTGCCTTTCAATCATAAGGTCCCCGGTTCGAGTCGCTCCAAGATTAACGTATGTCGCCCAGTTACTGAGTTGTTGACAATTCATAACCATTAACGTTAAATATCATCGGAATGTAAGACTGACTTCTGTCAGCTTGCGGCTTTGATAAGCCAACGAGGCTTCTTCGCGAGTTCCTGCATGCAGGAGGATCTAAAATACATACAAACATAATGACACATGCACAAGGTGAGCATCAGTGGCGTAGCCAGACTTTTCCATCTGGGGGGGGGCAAAGGGGGGGCGGAGGGTCTGAATGGTGGGGCAGACTAAGCTAGTACAAAAGACATACCAAACAGTTTGCATGACAAACTGTGGCAAATCGAGTATTGTGTCAGCAATGTAGGGTACAGATGGTCACTCTAGTTAGCTGACGTTTTATGTTATTTCCACATAGGTATTACTAACGATAAAACAGATCACTGAAAAAGTCATCGATAATTCTCTTTAAAAATCTGAATAGACTGCTCTTTCTGTCAGTATTCAAAGATGATCAGCATGATATCTGACTTGCCTGGGAGTGTAACCACCCCCCCCCCCCAATCAACAAAAGATGTTATCATTCCCCCTTCGGGCCCTTCTTTTGCACTTTCTAGGGCTCACTCAAACAGTCTAGCGAAGGTTAATTCGCCTATTCTGATGACTGTCTGCGAACTTATCGACGAATTTCGCGCCCCATTAATTTAAGGTGACCATATTTTCGTGACTGAAATCGGGGACATTTATTGCGTGACTGATGTGGGGGAGGGGTTTGTCCCCCTCCCCCTTTGAAAAAAGTGCCTAAGGTGCTTAGATGTAAAATGGTGATACTTTGAAGCACTTTTTAAATCAATTTTATTTTCAAAAATGTAGCTTTCTCTTAAATGAAATCCACTTACTTTACGTGGTTCTTTGAGAGCTTGTGATTTGCTCATGCTCACACTATAAGTGTCGTTGTGTCGCCGTAGTTGCCATTTATACGGTCGAAAGAGTGCTAGGCTAGATCGATCTAGCATAATTTTAACAGTGTTTCCACTTTACACTGGCCCACCTGAAATACTGGTTATAAGTTCCGTTCTGCGACTGCACACTTGACTAAATTTTGTTTTAACAATTATTTTACTAATAATGTGGGATATTTTCGAAATTCCTGAACATTTTGACGAATCGGGGACATTTTCGGGGACACTTGTTCATCGGGGACAGCACACTGTAATCGGGGACTGTCCCCGAAAATCGGGGACGTCTGGTCACCTCGGGCCTATGAGCTCACTACGGAAATACAAACGTATATAGACTACTAGGCTGTTCTGTGTTGAATGTACCTAACGCAAGAAACACATCGCGATTGGTCGCGTAGGCGTAGCAAAACATGTCGTAAGTTTCAGTCAAAAATAATGCAAATTGTTTCTAAATACTGTGATATTCATTCTGCCATACACGTCACTCACGTGTGAATCATTTCGGAACACAATCCAGGGATCAGGGATAACCATGTGAACATAAACTGAACGTAGCCTCCGCTTGTGAGTGCCGCGGAGACCGTTTAATTAAATTGCCAACCCGTTTCCACATTTGACAATACAGAGACAGTGGCATTTTTTGCGCTGTTGCTTGGGTCAAATTCTTTTTCAAGGCAATGTTCCCATGGAAGTGATTTTTATTTTGGCCACCCAATTTCGCAGATAAAGAATTAGAAATTGCATAAAAAACCATGGTAATATGCACATAGGCACAGCAACATATTTAGTGTGCATTCAAGTTTGTTTTGCTCAGTCAATAATTCCATTTGGGGGGGCAAGTGGGGGGGCGAGCATTACAACTGGGGGCTCCCGCCCCCCTGCCCCCCCCCCCCCCGCTGGCTACGCCACTGGTGAGCATGTTTTCTTGTACAATCATAGCAACCGTTCAGTCGAACTATTCACAGATCTCGCTATCCAACCTTTGGTAAATAATGACGTGTTGCGTGTGAGGAAAATCGGGGTCAGTCTTATGGTCATCTTGAGTTACTGACAAAATTATATAAAGCCATTTTGTTATCCAGTTGCTCAGTTAATTGGCCAGACAATTCAGTTAAATCCTTACTTTATTAATCTTCTCCAGTACTACGATTTTACTAGTTTTATTACAAGCCTCCCCGCCCCCCCCCCCTTTCCCCTACAACTGCGGACTTCCATGATTATAGTGGCTAGTTGTGTAAGGAATTATAATACATCGGACCATGTCAGTCAATACGAGAATTCAAACACTTCAAGGATCTATACGTGTATCGTCAGCCCATTTAAATAGATCTAATCTCTTCTGTAACTATGATAATGGCCGTCAAACTCGACAGGGAAAAGATTACAAATTATAACGACCGTACAGTTCATATCAGTACTTTGCCTACTGTAGAAATACGTCTAAAACCACAACCTATTAAAGCCAATTAGCTTCATGCCACAGGTATACCGTAGATTATCTGTTGTCATTAACAGTGACACTTAAAATATTTCGTATATACTTGCAGGATACTGTCTTTGGTTTAAAAGGCTTCTTTATATTATCTTACACTACGTCATCGTCGTGGTTGTTGGTGTTTACCGCGTTAAGCCATTTTACATTTTCCGTAGGCTATTTGAATCATCCATTTTCGAGCTTAACACGTTATAGTATGGACTAACTAGCACTCGCTACTAAGAACACGGAAACAATCATTTATTTGAAAAGGAAGACAACTATTTTAAACATTCATGATTTATTTAGCCAACGTTTAATCTGAGCATGTAAAACGAACATCAAGAAGGAGAAGAAGTGACCAGAAGGCTTGCAATTTGTCTGTATCATATGAAACGTAGTTGAAGGTTCCTCCCTTCACAAAATTATATTTCCCGTTGCTAAGACAAGATCCAAAAAGGCGACGATGGAAGGTTTAGAAAAAAACGGTTACCATGTCAACGAGCTAAAAACCGAGGATGTGAAAGAGGTAACAAATGACATCAACTTGCTAGAGAGGACAGGCGAAGACTTTTCTTCGACAGAATCCAAAATGGTGGCTGGTGTTGTGAATGAGAATGATGAAGATGACGACGACGATCCAGATTGTGGATGGTTTAATATCAGACCTAAGTTGATCCAGGTAAGGTGATCTTAAAATAAACTTTAAATGCTCTTTCCTGTCAGTCTTCATCATAACATGCTTTCCAACTTTGTCTTAAAGCATTTAGCTCCACAGAGGGTTGCTTAGTTTGGCACAAAAGTAAAATTGTCTGGGGCCTGAGGGGGGAGGGTGGGGGTTCTAAAGAGTTTAAAATCTCCCAGAAATGCAAGTTAGTAATTTGAAGACCCTACTCTTTTATACACAATTTGAGCTTGGCAAAGTTTTGGTAAATACTGATGACATTCGACGAGGCTGCTGGGATACTTGTAAACAATTGACTATATATATATATATATATATATATATATAGATCGAAGCTGGCGGTTGGGATGGAAGTTACTAATAATATGACAGTGTCCCAGTATGCCTTTTTCTGTTATATTCTGCAGTCTTCTTCTTCTGTTTTCTCCTGTCTTTTGAAAGATTCCAGATGCTTATAAAAAATAAATAAACACACAAAAGAAGAAAAAAGGGTCCTAAATGACATTCTGAGATATTGTGAAGTCGAGAGTGGGCATATGTATAGCAACGTTATACAGTCAACTGCTCCAAAAAGTGTCAGATTGTTTATTCAGTTTCAACTTAGACTTGCTCAATTCTTCAATTGTAGTTTTATATATGATGCCCGATAATAAAGCATCGTATCTGCCAAACGGATTCATGTTAGGTGTTATTGTTTGGTGTTTCCTTTGACTTTATTACAATGTTAATTCAATGTAATAGAGAATTGAAGTCCTATATGCAGGAACTAATGAGGCCGCTTCGCTTTCGAAATTGTCACTCACTGTTAACGTTCCACGCATTGTAAATATGTACAGAAAACAAAGAAAAGGTGAGATATTACAGATCATATCAGGATACTATGGCATCCACGATTTACAAAAATAAAAGCTCCAAGGTATACGACTTTTAAACTATAAGATATCTCCCAACCAGAGCAAGATCTTTGGTGGAGTTGTTAATGATGAAAGATCTCCCTCATAATAAGCTCAATGTTATAGTTGGGTTAGTGACTCCCTTTAATAAGTCTTTCTCATATCATTTCGTTTTGGTCGTGAGATATAATTATCTTTGACATCATCTTTGACTGATGGTACCTTGACTTTCGTTACTACCGTCAAGAATAGGTTCATAATGAGCGTATGCTAAAACATCCTACTGAGTTAACACCTAATAGGCTACACTAACCTACTGAGTTAACATCTAATTATTTTTGTACACTTATTTTCAGTGCTTTAATGGACCTGCCGGTTACATCTTCATTAGTATCGCACAGAGTACGACCGTCAATGGACTGGTCTATGTCGTCACGACGACCCTTGAGAAGAGATTCAATCTAAAGAGCGCCCGCAGTGGCTCTATCTCAAGCATGTACGACCTGGCGACATTGTCCGTTATTATCTTTGTGACGTATTTCGGAGAGAGGGCGCACAAACCCATTTGGCTTGGTATCGGCGCTTTAATATTCAGCTCGGGGAGTTTCTTCTTTACCTTGCCTCATTTCTTAACGGAGGATTATGAGTATGGGGTAAGTATAAACCTCTAGGAGCGGCGAGGGCACGTGTCCTCTCCCACCCCACCCAACCCCCGGGTTATGTGAGAAATCTTTTAAGTGCCCATTTTGAATAATCAGCATTGCACCTTTTGATCATGAAAGCACAGAGGATTCATTTTTGTCAGAAAGTTTTGAGGTAACTTTAGTGTCTCCCTCGCCCCCCTCCCCCCTTCAAGTCATAACCACATGTACCATACTTCTCGAAGTTTGTATCCGCCAACGCATTGGCCCCCCCCTCCATCCCTCCACTCCAAAATCGAACCTTCTTCATCCAGCCATGCATACTACGAACTTTTGCTCTTCCCGGATTGTATCGAAGTGAACGTGTGTGTCATTCATGGTTTATTGACCTCTTTTAAATCACAGTGGCCATTCTAGCAGCGGACATCCCTATATAGGGACAGATTAGTTAATAGTGTACCAAAATTATGCTAAGGCTTAGCATAATTTTAAATATTGCAGTCGCTATATAGCCTAGAAATAACTCATTTATCCCGAGGCAACCCATTTGTTGGAATCCAGTTCCAGACAGTAATTTTCATGCTCTCTTTCTAAATGATTTTCCTTTGTAATGACTCTTTTCGTCGCTATGTAAAGACTGCGTCTGACGAAGAAGTCTGTCTCTCAACGAACTCTACCTCCGCTCCCGAATGCTCGACAGAAGGAAATGACGAAAATCTCAGCCGATACTATTCTTCTTTCTCGCTGCTCAATTGCTCCATGGTCTTGGAGCTGCACCCCTCTACACCCTAGGTCAGGCATACGTATACGATAACTGCAAAGCCCGGTATGCAGCAGTTTACATAGGTACGTTTAAATCAGCGAAGAAAAAGAAAAACCTCTTATAGGTCATAACCATCTAACAGACTTCAGATTTACAAAATCTTGCTTGATTTAGATTTCCAAAGTTGACTTGGTTCAGAATCTATAAATAACCATTAACCTTTATGTAATCTATGCAATAATTTGAAAATCTGCAGAACTAAAAATTATTTGTATACAAGATAATACTATACTTTGCCTATAACGAAAATGATTACGTTTACTAATCACAATGCATGAAGCCGTGTGTTAGGCACAGGTCCTCTCCACGATTAACTTAATCGAAAACTTATGCAACATATTTAGAACTACCCACTCTCATAAAAACCAATCGAATATACGATTACCTTTATAACATTCATATTGACTTGTTTATGACGATATTGATTACGTCATGATCAATATGAATGTAGTTTTTATCATTATCTTTCCTCAGCCATCTTTCAAGTAGCTGGTAACTTTGCGTCTGCAATTGGTTAATTGGTGGCGGGCTTCTACTTACAACGTGGACGGATATGAAGGTCAGGTATACAATTGAGTGAGTATTCATCACCAATATTAAACAGTTACATTTAAATATTCATTTAAATACCACACTTTTATACAAAATATTTGTTGTAATGATTTAACAAAGCGCGCAAACATTCCTTAGCCCCTTCATGTACAAAGGTGCACATGATAACTTCATATATGTTTAACACATACGGCCGAATTAAATCTTTACATATAACTAGTGTAAAACTGGGGCATGACTTTCCGATTCTTGAAAATTAAAATGAATCAGGTTTGTAAACAGGGGCGTAGCGAAGGGTTTTTTGTTGGGGGGGTGTGGAGAATTTGATTTGCCGACGGATCTGGAAGTGGTGACTGAAATGGGGGAGGGGTCTAAGGGGAGGGGGTGTCCCCCTCCCCTTTGGAAAATTTTTAGTTTTGAAACGTCCTTAGATGCAATCTGGTGCATATTTTAAGTCAAATTTGAATTGCCGACGGATCTGGAAGTGGTGACTGAAATGGGGGAGGGGTCTAAGGGGAGGGGGTGTATATGGTAAATGTACGTCCGTCACAAACAAAAGTGCTACTTGGTATCCCTAAACTTTCAATTTGTGACAGAGCTTCACCCAGAGTTTCTATTGTTGACAGCTGTACACAATAATGCAGCATGTGGCTAATGGAACAACTTAGGTAACAGTAATAGTGAAAAGAAGGTTTACCGTCTCACAAATTTTCTATTCCATTGGAAATCTATATTTCACTTTAAGTTGAATGCAAATCATCACTTGAAATGATAATTGCAAGCTCATTTAAATTTTGTGTTCACACTTGAACTCATGCTCCAGCTCTGATTGCCCACTCTGAGTCAATGGACAGGAAGTTACAATATTTGTAAGGTGACCCTCACAAAAGTGTGAATGCACAAAGTGTATGGGAAATTTCTAATAAAGATGAGTGTCACTAACTTCTGCATGCAATGTATTCAAGATTGAGGTGAAAGTGGGAGAAATTTTATTTGCCGACGGATCTGGAAGTGGTGACTGAAATGGGGGAGGGGTCTAAGGGTAGGGGGTCTACCCCTCCCCTTTGGAAAATTTTTAGTTTTGAAACGTCCTTAGATGCAATCTGGTGCATATTTTAAGTCAAATTTGGCACGGAAGAAGCTCCCGTTCTCCTTTTCTCTATTTTTTAGTTTTGAAACGTCCTTAGATGCAATCTGGTGCACATTTTATGTCAAATTTGATTTGCCGACGGATCTGGAAGTGGTGACTGAAATGGGGGAGGGGTCTAAGGGTAGGGGGTCTACCCCTCCCCTTTGGAAAATTTTTAGTTTTGAAACGTCCTTAGATGCAATCTGGTGCATATTTTAAGTCAAATTTGGCACGGAAGAAGCTCCCGTTCTCCTTTTCTCTATTCAGCTTTCCTTCTTTCTTCCCCTTCCGCTCTCTTTACCTTTTCTCCTTTTGACGGACCCAAAATTTGCCGACAGCGACCAAATTATTGGGGGGTGTGACACCCCCCCCACACCCCCCCGCTCGCTACGCCCCTGTTTGTAAATATTTATAAGCTCGTTGCGTAGTTTCTATTCCTTCAAGTTGACAATCACTTTGTTATCTTAAGAAAGGATTGATGAATCCAATCCACTTTGGGTCGGTAACTGGTGGCTTGGTTTCATGTTTACTGGAGGACTGGCGTTACTAACCTCGGTACCATTAATGGCGTTTCCGAAAAGGTTACCAGGTATGTATGGAAAACATTGCAGAGAAAGATTTCTAACCAGAAGCAAAAACGATTACATTCAAGTGATAAGGGCAATGTTTTTATTTCTTGATGGATGCCTTGTATTTATTTTATGTATATTAATGTGTTATGTACAATTAACTGAAACTAATGACAGCAGTGCAGGTTACATTTACCATTGTTTGTAGAGTTTTCGGTAATTGTCATCGTGGGCTAATCAGTAAAAGTGGCTGAATTACCTAGGTTACCACTAACGAAGCGCATATAGGCAGCTCTCCACACAGATTCACAAAAATCGACATCATTTTTCATTTAATGGCGATCACCTCCGTCTTCTAAGTTCTCGGTCAAACATCAGTTCTCAAAATAATATATATATATATATATAAAAAATAAAATAAAGAAATAAAATTGAAAGATTAAAAGGAACTTTCAGACGGTACCAATGTTACGGAAACGACATGTAAAGAATTCGTATCCGGCAGAAAGAGTTTCCAAGGGTGTTAACGCATAAAAGAAAAGATGGACGAGGTTTCGAATGGTATTTTGAATAGTAATATTTCTATATTCTACAAATAATATGGATAATAAAGGTGAATGGTACAATTAAGTGTTTAGCAAAGATACAGTTAACTTAAGGCGCCAGATAGAAAGAAATAACTTATCTATTACAAATGGGTCTGAAGTAGATGAACTCAGTGGTGTCGTAGAGCTGGGCCTTGGCGATGATCCACGATAAAGAGTGTTTCGTTAAAAGGCGCGGCGCGGAATTAATAAATGATTGAAAGTTCATCCAAGGACAGTTATAATAATTATAAAGGGATCCGCTTCAATTCACTGGATATGGTATTGAAAAGGGAAGTCCATTCCGTAGAAGAAGTGAAGATAATTATATAAAAGAAAGTCACTAAAGACTTGAAGATCCTTCAGTCAGAACAATGTAGTAATTATAGGAATAAGACTGGTCACGCAGTGTTACGGCAAAACAATAAAGAACCGCGTGTTAATGGAACAGGATGAGAGGCGATGATTCCCCAACAATGGTGTATAGACCTCTGACTGGCATCAGGACGCGGTACTAGCGTGGACTATACTACGAGGGAGATGACGTAGAGATGACGTCATCAGTAAATGTAGTTGTGAATATGCAAGAGGTAAAGCATGCCCATAACAACCATCCATTGCTTATATAATTAAGTATTGTGCCGGAGCGGGATAAGATATCGTCAACAATGTGATAAACATTTGTTTTACTATCCTGTTCAGCTAAACTAACGTCAATGTACACGCTGGATGTTATTCATGCACACGTACTGTGCGTAATTGTGTTGCCAGAAACAGAAGCAACAAAAAGGCTAGCCCCATAGTCATGGTGCATAAATTTTTACGGCGTCTTTACAATAAAACAATGCTATTGTCATATCTGCACAGGGGCAAAGAAAATTGAACTCGACCGAAAGAACACCGCTCAAAAGGGATCAAAGTTTCGATCATCCGGGACCAGCTTCGTGAATAAAATCGGAGATTTGCCGCGAGCTGTTTTCAACATCTTGAAAAATATACCCTGTTTGTGCATTTATGTCGGTATTGGTGCCGAATTTTTCATTGTTTCGTCCATCTCTGTGTTTGGACCAAAATTATCGAAGCTCAATTTGGTCTCTCTGCGGGAGAAGCAGCAAATTTTGCAGGTTAATAACTGTTTGTTTTTCTTGATTAATCCTGACCATTGTGACAATTAATTATTTGTCTAGAAGATACAAGGTTTTACTAGAATGCTGCTCTTGTCGGAGGTGGGGTGAATGGGAATGTGTTTAGCTGTCCAGCGGGGTGAACAGCTGACGCTGATGGTGCCCCCCCCTCCCCCCTCTGCCCCGTTGATGGTGGTGGGACAATGCTGACGGGCTGTCCAGAGAAGGCAAATTGTCAAAATATTATTAATGTTTGGTACTCTACGATATGATCTTAAAGTGGTAGGGTACTCTACGTGTATATATATATATATATGTATATATATATATATATTGTATGTATGTATTTATATGTACATAACATTAAACGATGTTTTCTTTCCATTGTTGTCTACCTAATATTGTCTACGTTAATTATTCGCATGCTTATTCTATTGCCATGCCGTAACAATATACAAAATATATTATATAGTACTATTGCATTCCTTTACATATTGTTCGTTTGTGTATATATATATATATATATATATATATATATATATATATATATATATATATATATATATATATATATATATATATTGGAATAACGGAAAAACTGTTTAACAACTATGCTGCATTTAGAGAAAGGCTGGATCTCGAGTGAGATACAATAATTAAATTAGGTAAGTGATTGGAAATAAAACAGCCAATGTTTGGTTTTTGCAGAGCTTTCGAGCAAAACTAGCTCTTCTTCAGTGCATGATCATCGAAAGTGACAAGGAGTAGCAGGAATTGAAACTATTTTATAGAGAAGGGTGTCGGCATGGTTGTAAATTCAAAGCGACTACTTTACTGATTTCTGCTGAATTGAGCAGAAGTTTGAGAAAATATATATATATATAGATATATATAAACGTGGATTTTCGTTATATTATTTATAATGTTAAAAGTGCTTCCTTAAACAATTTTCCCTGTTGTTGATATGTTTTGTCACTAAGTTAACTTCTCTGTATTTATATTGTGAAGAAACAAATTAATTAAATTAAATGAATATATATATATATATATATATATATATATAAAAAGACTTAAGAAATCATGATTGTAATAAAACATGTCCTAAAATGTATTATGTAATTAGTCAGGCAAATGATATTAACGAAATAGTTAGACAACATGTATTCCACATAACTAAAATTACACGTTATTTACTAGTATCTCCAGCTAATTAATTGTCCATCTAAAAAATATGTCGTATCATAAATTTGTCATAACAAATATGTTAGAATAAAGACTGGATACATTTCAGGAACATCAAATGACAATATAATACTTGAATGCTTTACAATACTGCACAAACCAAATGTACGCAGGGAGATATATATGTTTCATTCAGAACTCTTAAACCGTTTTGTCTATTTATTCATTAAATTTGTTGACCTCCTGAGTAAAGCAAGCAATAAAGTTTGAAATAGTGAAATAGTACAGACTCATTTTTAGCACAAAATCAAACTCTGATTGTTTTCTTGTTACCATTTCACCTTTCGCTGGGTATAGGAATCTGCACTGGACATATTACCCTGGCAAAGAAAAAAATATATATTATGATCATGTAAACATATAATCGTTTACGTTGTAAGCGGACAAATACACAGTGGTAGCCTCTTGATCTCACTACAATCTCACTATAAACTCAACGACCTGTTCCAAGAGCATATCGTCCACGGACGGCCCTGTACTTGTAGAGGGCCTGGCTCCTTTATACCTGGTCCAATTTAAAGTCATCGTCAGTCGGCCTGGGCTTAACCACAGAAATTGACTTCGAAATCACAGTCAAGGAGATTATTTCCTGAAAACAAAATATGCATATGCATATGGTTATTAAAATACCACATAAATTATACTAAACGTAACATAACCACAAGTTGAGCCTGCAGGGTTGCACCCTCTGTTACAATTCTTCCCCACCTCTCCCCGTAACCGTACAGTCCCCATCTTCCAAGAACTGACTTGGGGGAAATATATAACATCTTTAACCTCAATCATCAATACACTGACGTAATTGAAATATGTCCCCACCCCCCACCCCAACTTCCACCCCACCCCTCCCCCAAAAAAACCCGTCTTCACAATTAAAGGAAACAACTGCAATAAGTAAACTTTGATCACATCTACCCACGCAAGAACCAAGGCATTGATGAAATACTGCATCGATATGTATTTATTTTAAATTGTCATCGGTAAATGAAATATGAAAACACACTTACTTTGAGATATCGAGTTGAAAGCAGCTAAGAGGATGAACAAACCACACTTTCTCTATTTGTTCTCTCATTTTGCACTGCAATTGTCACAACCTCTCTTCGAATAAATTCTCCAACAACAATTCAAAATAACTTTATCCAATGTTAGCTTTGCCCATAACTTCTTCATGAGCTTAAATCATTAACCGCTAAACGGTACCGCTAGTATGGTATCAAGTTTGCTCAAATCGGTTACAACCCCCCCCCCAGCCCCCACCCCCCCCCCAAAAAAAAAGTCTGACGCTATTTCCCCGAGAATAATATCAAAGTCAACTTGTTTTGTTATAGCAATTCAGAAAAGAAGAAATTACAGACTTGTTCATTTGTTTATTTGAAAGTATGTACGCTTGCTTGAAATATTTTATAAATATTATATTTCAATAAGACCTGATCGCTCTGGCCGAACGTGTTAAGCAAGACAGTGTATTCGGTATGCTCCAGATTATTAGTTTAATGGATTTTATTACAGCAATATACATAAAAATTAATGTTTGAACTTTGAAGCTATAAGGCAGATAGGGTTTTGATAATCTCAGCACCCTTTATCTGGTTTTGTATACGAAAATACCTCTGGTAGTTATATTATTGCAATCTTTGTACGCATTATCGTAATATAAATGTACATCCAAGATGACACTCTCGTAATTAGCTACATCGCATTAAACCTGTATTGTCATTGTTTTAATTAAGCATCAAGAATTCAACAAGTATTGAGCACAAAGCTAGCATTTGGAAATGGTGGCGGAGTTGCTCTGATATCACCAAAGCCGATTCCTATGTAGAGGAGAGAGAGAGGCGTCTGGAGGTCGCCTCTCCACTTAGAAACAAATGTTGTAAAATAGAGCATTCATAATGGGCTAAAAGTTACCCTATAAAAGGGTCTACACGCAAGGTTGAGCTATTTATATATTCTAACTGGGAAACACTGCATTTGCACTGCAAATACTGTCGTTGAAACCTATAGTTTATATTCTAACTGGAAACACTGCATTTGCATTGCAAATACTGTCATGGAAACCTAATTCATATTCTTACTGGAAACACTGCATTTGCACTTCAAATACTGTCGTTGAAACCTAATTCATATTCTTACTGGAAACAATGCATTTGCACTGCAAATACTGTCATTGAAACCTAATTTATATTCTTACTGGAAACAATGCATTTGCACTGCAAATACTGTCATTGAACCTAATTTATATTCTTACTGGAAACAATGCATTTGCACTGCAAATACTGTCATTGAAACTAATTTATATTCTTACTGGAAACAATGCATTTGCACTGCAAATACTGTCATTGAAACTAATTTATATTCTTACTGGAAACACTGCATTTGCACTGCAAATACTGTCATTGAAACTTAATTTATATTCTTAATGGAAACACTGTATTTGCACTGCAAATACTGTCATTGAAACCTTATTTATATTCTTACTGGAAACACTGCATTTGCACTGCAATTACTGTAATTGAAAACTAATTGTATTAGAAACATGCATTTGCATTGCAAATACTGTCATTGAAACCTAATTTATATTCTAACCATATCGAAGTTGAGTTTACTCGACCTTGACCATTTCTGTTTTATTTTAGGTGTTATGGTCAATGATATGAATTATGCCATATATCACTGGAAGTTCAATTCATGACTTCCACTTTAAAGCGCAAATATGATAACAGAAAACTTTAAACGTATTTACTACCAGCTGATGTTTTGTTTTGATTTGTTTTAATCTTTGATTAGATATGTGTTAAATTGTGATTCGTGCAACTGGTCACGGTGCTTAGTGAACAAAGGACACTACAATGTTGATAAAACAGGTCCTCGTATAAGTCCATATATGACCTGATTTGTCATGCAGGGACTGGTTAAAAGTCAGATTTGTGTTTATATTTAAACGGTAACATATTTATTTCTAGCGTCTCTATAGTTCACAAGGAGCAACAGAGCTTCATTTACTTATAATACAATTAATAGCTATAAATAATGTTCTGCTTGATAAACAATAGAACATGCTTTTTGTTTTATATCTTTATGTTTTCCTATTCTTTCTGCTTCCCATTTGCTGTTGTTTTTGCTTCTCTTTCTGTGCCTGTCCATGTCGCCGTCCCTTTCACTGTACCTGTCTGTCTGTTTGTCTGTGCCCCCCTCTCTCTCCACCTATCTCTCCACCCCCTCTCTCTCCACTCCTTTCTCTGTCTCCTCACCTTTCTCTCCACCCCACTCTCTCTACACCCTCTCTCTTTCTCCAGCTCTCTCTCCACCCCTCTCTCTCCACCACACCCCCCTCTCCACCTGTATCTCCACTCCTTTCTCTCTCCCCCCCACCTCTCTCCACCCACCCTCCACCCACCACACCCCTCTCTCTTTCTCCACCTCTCTCTCTCCACCTCTTTCCACCCACCACACCCCTCCTTACTCTCCACACACACCTCTCTCTCCACCCCACCTCTCTCTCCACCTCTCTTTCATTATCATTTTATAATTCCTTGTTTTATTTAAATAAAGGGATTCCGATATACGTTGACAAGTATTTTATACAAGTATAAAGTAAATAATGTATGCCGCCATCTGTTTCGTCTAGTTTTAAACAGAACAATGGACAAAGTACAATAGACACGTAGGCCATTCATGTAGCTTCAAAGTTCGGTACAATGTAAATGTTATTAGCAAAGGAATCTATACACATTGTGTCAACAAATTAAACAATTTTCTTTTGTCTATGGCGCATCACCTAAATCATTAGTGTGGTAGGCCATGCATATAAGGGGAAATGTTTTAACAGGAGCATACATACATACATAGAAGAATCGGGCGGCACAGAACAAATATTCTTAAACAAACATGTAAAGCTTTGATTTTAGTTTGACTCAACCTCAAGGAATTAACGAAATTTATAAATATAGTGTACATAGCGATGACAGTACCGGTCAACAACATGTTATATGCTTCCAGGGACAAACATAAAAAACAAAACTCGCAAACAAATGGAGAAAGTTCAGTTGTGATATTAATAATTACTGACTGCTTATCTCTGTTAGGAAATGTAAACATTTAAAACAAGCCTACCGAGTTTCTAATTGTATAACACCTTTTTCATTACGTTAGATTTTATTGCAGGATCAAATATTGATTCCATTTTTCATGCAATGATGACTGTTTTCGTATGAGCGGGAAACATATTAAAGCCGCCATATGTAACTAGTAACACGAAAAGCTGATTAGTTTGTATATGAAATATACTTGTGATAACATATTCAATAGGAGAATTGGGCTATGCGTATCTATGCAATTTTCTTTCGTTTCTCACATATATTTCAATTTATGCCATGGAAGTGTATAGTTACATTCATTATGTGCGAATTATCCAAGGCAACCATGAAATATGTATACTGTGGTGTGGTTTGTAGGTTATATATGGCCTACAGTTTACACTATGCATAAAAAATATCACTCATACACAATGCATAATTGAGTAATTTAAATGTATTTAAATGTAATTGCTTGCAACAGGTTTCATTTAAATTGAAACATCAGAATTTAAATTACTCAATTATGCATTGTGTGTATCACTGATATTATTGATGCATACTTAAAATTATAATTTTACCAACCTCTATAACTAGACAATAACTAATCATTTCTTTACTATTACGTGTATGAACATTACCAACTCCATGATTGGTCAATATCGATTACGTCACTAAGCCTCACGAGAACATAGTTGCCCAATTCACGCGTAACAGTAATATTTTAGTAGAGCATTTGTCAACCCGGGGGAGTTGGAGAGGGGGGGTACGAACCATCTGGGGCTACGGATCAGTGCTCCGGGAGGTTCGAAGCTAAGGCATAAGCAACAAGTATCCTGCAAGATTAACCCCTGTACGCCTAATACGCTAAAGCTTTCTTCAAAGCTAGCAAAAGGGATGCAAAATGATTTTTGCATTTTTGTTTTTATTGCTAATGGTAACATAAAAAAAAGAGGTTAGGAAGCACTGACTTAGGATATTATTTCACGCTTCTCGGCCTTTTGGCTAAGATCATTTATAGTATCTGTTCCCTTTCGAGGGGGATGTGGTGATGCACACCCGAAGATGATCACACAGTCACAGTCCCGATGCAAGGGGACTGGGGTTGAGAGCGGATCAGTCGTTCGGTAGTTTGGTATTCGTGCCCAGGTTCTTTCCAGGGCGGACTATATATAAGACAGTAACATTAATGTGATTAATCTCTTGATCAAATCATTAACCTATTGTTGCCATCGGCTCGGCTATATAACTGGTATAGCTGCCATGCTACACAATGTATATATCATTGTAACACGAACCGCGTGCATTGATAATACTGTTACATCAATGTGAACAACCTTTTTTTAAACACCCAGATATTATCTTTGTCATAATTCAGTTTCTGTAGTTAATGACAACAATATAATGGCATGTTAGTGTTATGGAAAAGATAATGTATGAAATGTAAATATTTGGTAGCATGCTACACCATTACCTCCGCTGGTTAAAGTCAATATGATTTTAGTAAGTACAAATATTGACTGATCCGTGTGCATGTATATATGCAATTCTCCATACTTATATGTATATAGAAATCTTCACTTCTGCTTCAATGTATAGTCTATACGAGCTTGCTGTAAATCTTCAATGCGCTGAGTGTGTGATAATATATATAGTCATATAATGCAAAAGCTATGTTATTTTATGCTTAAACTAGTGTGTGCTATAGCCTACCCTCTTACATGAGTGGCGGGGTGGGGGGGGGGGCTGTAAAACATATCAGGTATAAATCTACATAATCAACTGTATAACTGTCAAATGGATATAAATATCTGTTATAAACAGAGAAGTCAACATCATTTAGCGTATTCACTAGAACAGTATCAATGGTAGTTACAAACTCTGTGAATTAACCCAGGAGCAATAACATGGATAAGAGATTCAGTTTATTATCAATTGATACTAGTATATAATATGATTATATGCAATATGTAGTCTAGAACCAGATTATTCGAGAAAAAAAATGCTACACTAATATCCAAGTAATATGCTTTCCTTTTATTTACAAGCTAAAATGATCACTTTCCTCTCAAACCCGTCTTGTCAAATTTCGGATACATACAATACGCACAGAGGCTGCAGTTTATACTAGTCATATAGGAGGGCGTTGTGGTCAAGTGGTCAAGGCAGTGGACTTGTGATCTAAGGCTTACAGGTTCGATCCCTGGCCAGATCATTGCGTTGTGTCCTTGGGCAAGGCACTTTATCTCCATTGCCTCTCTTCACCCAGGTGTATAAATGGGGACTTGCGAGGGGACTTGTAAATATAGTTACGTGCGCCGGTTTGTGGCTGCACCCTATGGGAAGTCCCCCCGGGGGACACGTGGTTGTGGTGCACTGTGGTGCCCAGAAGAGATTGAATTGTGCACACTTTGGTGTGTAGGTGTGACAAGGTACCAATGACCAGGGATAAGTACAGCGCGGCGAGACTTTATAGTAAGTTGCGCTATATAAGAACTGTTAATAATTATTATTATTATTATTATTATTATTATTATTATTATTATTATTATTATTATTATTATTATTATTATTATTATTATTATTATTATTATTATTATTATTATTATTATATTCCTATGCAGTGAATAGTGTACCACCACCGCTAAGTATACATATTCAACCTAATTAGACAACCCAATTCATTGTTATGATTTAAAGTGGCGTTCTGGGTTGAATTTGACGGTATAGTACCATAGCCTACCAATGATGACTTCATACAGACAAAGTTAGTCTTGTTTTGTCACAAACCGAGAAGCTAGTAATGTTCATAAAGATATTTCGGTGCTCAAGGTGTTCACCTTTTAAGATGTGTTTAGTCTCTGAAATGCACCTTTAAGGCTATATCGATGGTTGTTGTCAGCTCCCAGTCTAAGCCTACATGTTAAATTTGTTTCATTTTTGTATGGATTTTAATTAGTACTTAAACCAAGAAAACAATAGAACTTGTAATGTTCATATAGATATTTCGGTGCTCAAGGTGTTCACCTTTAAGATGTGCTTAATCTCTGAAATGCACCTTTAAGGCTATATCGATGGTTGTAGTAAGCTCCCCATAGTCTAAGCCTACATTTTAATTTGATTCCATTATTAACCAAGAAAACAATTACTTGTAATGTTATGTTCATATAGATATTTCGGTGCTCAATATATTCACCTTTAAGATGATAACGTCTCTTCCCTATAGTCAAAGCCTACATTTTAATTGTATCCCATTGTTTTTTTTTATTCTAATATCTAATAAACTAAGAAAACGTTTTTCGTGCGAACATGCAGAGCACCCTTAGCGGACAATCAACATCATTTGTGTTTGATAAAGTTGAAACATATTATATAAATTTGTTATATTTGAAACCATGAATTTTATCACGTTTTTCCATTGAGTTCTACAGTCATGCTTTTGAGGAATCGACTGCAGTTTGATAGAAGAAAATAATCTAGCTGCTTAAAATTGATGGACCCATGCAGATGATTAAATGGTCATTTCTGAAAAGTTTAACATCCTGGCTGATGGCAACGTCTTGTTTTAACATTCTATATATATCGTATCAAAATTAATTTCATACTTCAATTCATCTTTTAAAGGCATTGAAGACCCGCCCCAAACCGCGTGCGGCCATCTGAAAAAGTTAACTTTCCGTTGCTTGCTAGTGACGTTTTGTTCGTGTCGCTACAAAATGCAGACAGTACAGTAATGAACCGTGATACCTTGTTATCTTTAGCTGGACCTGAGATGTCCATCGCTGTATTGTTTGTACACTGTGCTGTGGGTATTGACCGCAGCTGTATGTATTGACTGTACACTAGTGTCTATTTACCGACGGTAGCAAGCTGTGTGTGTATTTTCTGGGATCGATGGTGGTGTCTAACACTTCTGTTGCACCTCATTCGAAACTAGGTCAGATTACCGGCATTAGACGTTTCTTTTTGCGCGAGTCTTCACAGCCTTTATGTATTTTGTTACGTACCTGTCAGCGAGCCCTGATTATTTTTAAGTTTGGCCTGTTAAAGTCGCACCAGGATAGAGGAATTAAAGACATGAAATATCAAATTTTTACAACTTAAGCAAAACAATAAATCACGAAAATGTCATCTTTTCTGTGATATGGTTATATAATATTGAAAGAAATGTTGCTAAATTCTTTGAGCCAACTTTTCAAGATTTAGGACTCAACTCTGTTATTCAGCTGGACTAGGAATTAAACTTCGTCTGGAAGACAAACTCGGACTCGTATTGAGAACTAACATATAGGTCAAACATATTACTTATTCAATCGTATTATACAACTTCTTGAACGGCTCAGGACTCGGACACAAATGTGAAGGTCTTGACTAGAACACCGTTAAATTGGTTTCCAGTTATATATTTAAATATTTTCTGCTGCTCTACAGATTAAATGCGACCCCATTATTATTAACCTGGGTTTTTCAAGTTTTGTTGTGAAATACTCCAAAGTCTACATACCCTGTAAAACTTTAAGGGTGTCTTATCAGATACGAGGTCTAGGGTTATCAAAATCTTCATCATAATTAGCAACAAAGTTCGAAGACTAAAAGATAATCTTGTGGATTTAAAGATTTATCTCCATTCCGTGTGCTTTAGGTAACAAATTCCAACAAAAAAACGCACTTCGTAATCCAACTCAAATTTGCTGACCATCATACCGACTACTACTTGCTAGGCTATAGCCTCTACCAGAGGAGTTTAGTTACAGCAGATCTTTTGTTTAAAAGAACAGAAGAAAATATCGATCATTTTGGAAACAATTTTCTTTTCATTTTGTACGTGGAAGTGTCTCTTGGTTTTTGTAAAGGATAACGGGTGTTTTTTCTTCTTCTTCTTCTTTGTAGGATGTGGTATTATTTTCGTTAGTGGAGGCTGATAGTTACATATTTGATAGTTTGGATCGACGGGAAACAGGGACTATATCACTTGTCGTGGGGATTTTGGCCCCTAATATGGGCACAAAAGTCTTTGTTTGAAATACATCAATATTTCGTTGACTCAAAAATAACAAACTACAGACTGCAAAAAAATACAAAATGACGCACAGAAAGGCAAAATTCGCATTTTTACTGTGCGTGGTACTATGGAACTCATTGGATGTTGGTAAGTTTATACTCATTCTATAGCTTTATGAGTACATCATACTGTAAAATATGACAATGTTAGGTATAGTTAGTTATAACCGTTGTGGCTATTGTTCATTTGCTAAAGTATAGTGTTCTTGTGAAGTTAAATGCACCCACCCCATATATATATATATATGTATATATATATATAGATACATATATATATAGATATATATATATATATAAAAAACCAAACATTGGCTGTTTTACTTCCAATCACTTACCTAATTCAATTATTGTATCTCACTCGAGATCCAGCCTTTCTCTAAATGCAGCATAGTTGTTTAACAGTTTTTCCGTTATTCCTATATATATATATATATATATATATATATATATATATATATTTATATTTTATATTTATATATATATTTTTTTCGGTGATCATGCACTGAGGAAGAGCTAGTTTTGCTCGAAAGCTCTGCAAAAACCAAACATTGGCTGTTTTACTTCCAATCACTTACCTAATTCAATTATTGTATCTCACTCGAGATCCAGCCTTTCTCTAAATGCAGCATAGTTGTTTAACAGTTTTACCGTTATTCCTATATATATATATATATATATATATATATATTATATATATATATATATATATATATATATATATATATATATATATATATATATATATATATATATATATATATATATATACAGCTTGAAGGTATATTCATACGCGTTAGACTACACTGTTGTTTACTTTAGCAAACAATAATTTAGAAACATTTGTGACATGTTTCTAAAAGTAACACAAGTATTGACAGGCTGTCTTTAATATTCTAATGACCTTATTGGTTTATAAGCTTGATCTTGGAGAAAATATGCACTTTCTTCTATTTTGTCAAATACATGGTGTCTTATCTCTCACTTTCGAGGTCTGAGGTAGGGTGAGAGTAATTGTGACTGAAATTAGTGACGTTTTTACAAGTCGATCATCTGTTTTATCTGTTCATAAACATTTTCAATCACATGGTAGTAGTTACTTGATCTGTAGAACTCACCATTGTTACACAGTGGCATACATCAGAAGGTTTAGAACAATGAAAAGTTAAGAGAAAAGGAGGGTCTCCCTACTGTCCCTCCACCCCCACCCCACCCAGCAACCCCACTCAACTCCTACTTTCTAACTATAATGCTGGTCTTGAATATCATCATAACATAGATTGTCATTAATTGCCTATTGCGGTTGCTATAGTTAAAATTTAGTTTCATCTGTATCACAAGTAACGAAAATGGAATTGTAGCAAGGTGTCATTGTTTTTCTTTTTTGAGGACATGCATTTTCCTCTTGCACAGATATAAAGCAAATGAGTAGGAAATCTATCGTAAAGTTTTAAAACTCTATAGAACAAGAGAAGTTTATCCCACTTACTGAAACTTCTGATTTGATTTTTAAAGCTAAAACAGCGATTTTGCCATTTACTTTACGCCAGCATTGCATGTTGTAATTTCGTAGTTTGATGCCATGAGAATGTCATGTAACACAACACTTATAAAGTATCAATACGAGGGTTCAAAGGTTGGTGAAGATGTTACTGGGATGGGGTGTTCTTAATCTGTTGCCATGTGATAGGTGACTGAGCAAAAAATTTGGTTCTTAAATGTTGCTTGTATTTGAAATGCTATATATATATATTATATATATATATGTATATAGTCTGTGCGTGTGCATAGGCTATGATAGAATAGCGTTCACGTTCGGTGGTTGCCAGGTATAGGCTTATGGACAATATAGTTACCCTAACAGTAATATGTAGGTTATAATGTATGATACACTTGTTGACTGTAGACACCGCGTAAAAGTCGTGTGCTTACCAGCCGACTGGCATGCTTTTTGCTAATTCGAAAACATTTGATCAAAGTTAATCTCGGACATCGAACCCGTAAATTATTCAACTACATTATAGCTTATAGAATTAATTGGTCTACCAACACAAATAGACTAATCCAGGCTAGGATTTCGGTTTAACGACTTCTTTATTATTTACTTTTGAATTACGTGCACACTAAATGGCATACGAGTGTGCGCAGAACGAATGCTACCTACATAATGACCGGCGCTTTTAAGTTTAAGTCAGACCCACACTACACGAATACACACGACCAGACGCAACCCGTGGCGTCGCCAAGTTGTGGCCTGGAGGTGGGGAGGGGGGCACGTGCCCTCCCAAAAAAACTCGGCCCCCCGGGTGACCCGAAATGCAATTTATAACGTTAAAAAATACTCAAACAAAAACTTTTTTTACAAAGGCCGAAAACGTTCTATGTTCATCAGTTAAATTTCTTTCCACCGACCATTACAATAAGTAGTTGTTTTCTCACTAACAAGGCCACAGAGGCCCTGGCGTGAACTGCTAGTGCTTAAACTTCACTACTACCCAGCATGAATCTCAATTTCAATTTTCACCACTCTTCTTCACGTTGTAAAATTTCCCCAAACTTCATCTTGAGATGGAGGGGACTGAATTATGCTTCCGCCCCAACTATTCAAGCGGAAAAAACTTTTTGTTCTCTCATAATGGATAATCACCAGATAGCACTAAATTGCATCTAATGATCTTTAATTATTTATAAACATTTTCAAAGCAAAAGGGTTAATTTCCATTTTTTATTGTATAAATTTTTATCCGCCTCAATTAAAGACAAAAATATTGGACAGACTAAGCCCGAAATTTCTTGAACATAAAGTTACGTCAAGTAGCAAAATATACCACCAAATTGCAGCTAAGGACACTTAAGTAAGTAATTAATTTTGATTGATTTAAATCGACATATACCAGTTTAAATCGATGATATGTCGAATTGAATCGGTAAAAGTCAATTTCCTTGAACTTATACCAGTTTCTAGCAACTCAAATTTGATATATACCTATTTAAATTGACAATAATATATATTTACAACGTAACGACGGTTGAGTTTATTTGTTTTAGGACCAGTCGCACAGTGTGCTGCGAGACTTCAGATTACATACTATAATTATTTCTCAAATCATTGGATAAATTTATTGAAACTTGATACTTGTAGTCCCGAATCGTCGGACAAACGCCGTCTGCCCAATCGGAAAAAGCTGGATGTGAGATTTCAAAACTGGTTTTAAACCTTCGTCGATCTTATAATCTTATACAAGTACACTTCCCCACAGGCCATGTATCCCATCTTACGATGGTCGAGCATGAAGACTGGTCGTGGTTAGCCGTATACACTGAGTGCTAAGAGCTAAGCTAAGCTATAAACTTGGAATTAAATGTGCCAATTATCTCCACCATGATAAGATCCAGATCAATACAATTCTGCTACCATGCACAGGTTTGTTTCCAGGCAGTTAGCAACTTATGTAAATTTCTAATACAAATACAGTAATCAATAATTAACCTTTGAATTGTAATAACTACCAGTTAGTCAACAAAGATAAATTAAGGTTATATACTATTGTTTAAAATATTTCAGATTTTGTAGATCAATTAATTTGTTTAAGGAGTTGGTGTCATGTAGGATTAGGTGTTATGCAACCGTGCAAATCTGTAAAATCTCGCAGTGCCGGGCAATATTTGTAGTACACAGAACCGGCGGTGTTGAAATTTACCCGATTTCTAGCATGGTGTGCGCAGGATGGGCAAAGATGGGGGAGAGGGGGGGGGGGGTTATAAATTCCCCCGAATTATTTAGATACGGGTATGGACTGTTATGGAAGTTTTAAGGAGGCGAATGAAAATATGTTACATAGAAGGGGTCGAGGCCCTGGGGTGGTTGAAAGTTACTCCCATTTGGGGGATATGTGGTCTTCCCCGTACAAGAGAGAATATAAACGCTTAAGACGTCAAATAGTGCATTCTGAATGATAATAAGGCTAGAAAAAGTAGGCCTATTAGTAGGTCTAAACGAAAGGTGTGCTAACAAATATTTGGGATAATTCAATGCTGTTGAAAAGGTGGATTTTCCCCCTGGAGTGGTGGCCAACTTGTTCCCGCAATGAATGGAAAAGTACTTCCCCGATTGGACCATTCCCCATACTTATATTAGCGGAGGTATGTCACGCCCTCCCCTCTTCTCTTCCGCAACCCATTTACGCAACGGCCACCCTCTGTTCGTGTTTTTGTAAAATAAGAAGCCCCTAAATATACTCTGTTTTACAGAAGTTTGTTTCACAAAATAGGACCAGGAACGAAAACAATAAGGTGTAAATTTCAAGTTGTTTCAAATGGGTGGGGGTGGGGTTGGGAAGGAAGGAAGGAGGGGGAATACAATATGTTGATAGAACGTGATGTTGACTGGGACTTTTATACGTTGTAAAGTACGCAATTGTGTTGTACATAATGTGAATTAAACATGATGTATTACTTTCTTACCCAAACTGTTCTATCAAACTTCTCAACAGAACGTTTTTTTTTTCTTTAGCTATTTATTTATATGCTGATGTAATAGTGACGGCTGGAGATATCAAGCAAGCGTGTTATACATTAAAATTGATTTTTGTTTTCGGTTTACGATATACCGTAACTTTTGTTCGAAGTATATATATATACTTACATATACTTCGCACGATATGTAGTTATACTTCATAACTTATATAATCTACAAACGTTTTAGTCTCGTACTAAACTTTTATCGATATTTTGAGAGCAGAATTATACAATTAGATCCATTGAAAATAACGATGTATACACGCGATCATTTTTAACAGCGCGTATCTATATAGTTACCTAAACTAATGACACACTATTAACAGGGAGGATTATACAGCTTAACGAGAATCACGTTGTTTGTATAGACAGGTTTTTTAAATAACATTATGCCTAGTAAAACCGCCACTTATCGGCAAAGTGTATATACAGTGTGTGCGTTTTGCATAACACTAGTAGCATAGCGCGGTATACGCTTTTCGGTTAATTTCATAAGAAATCGCCTGGCAACAGACGATGACGTATCAGTTTTGTACTGAAAACGTTTATTATACGTTTCCAGGTGAAATAGGGACCAGTTCAAGTGTGTTACTTTCATATGTAGGCCTAGGGCTGGATTAAGGCCCAACCGATGCCCTAATTAAGTACAGCCAAACAATGGTGTCCCCTCGGCCCCTTCATTGTTTTAACTGACAAGATATTAAGACTCGAGTGCTGGAATTGAAATAAAATTCTGTCTCGGATTCGACTATTGTTGAGTGTGGCAGTGAAATAAAGAAGGGTATGATAGCTATGGTAAACTTCTGTGGTGCCCCGCCCACCCCCCCCCCCCGCAACCCCCCCCCCCCTCCTTCTTGCTTAATGGTTAATCCAGGGCTGTCTAGAGGGCATATATAGAGAATTGTTCGTTCACTGCTATTTCCATCACGATTATATTAGCAATTTGTATTTGTTTCAAACTGTGATTCAGCAATATAAGGATCAAAGTTCAGAAATAGACTGTCCTCCTAGAATTATGCATATTCATGAACAAAATGATTATCCTAATTATGAATAAAGAAAATATATATATTACAAATCTGTAAAAAAAAATTAAAAGTGTGTTGTAAGCTGTTGAAACCATTTTAGCATATTTAGCATAGTTATTGTGCCACTATAGTATTATATATCATTTAACTCTCCACTTCAGCTGCTCTATAATGCTGCCTATCGTATACAAAGCATGCTCCATTTTACTCATTCTGCTTTATTCTATTCTATTATACTCTATTCTATTTTAGGAAACGCCCTGTATGAATGTGATTTCCAGGCAAACTTTTGTAGTTACACACAAGCAACTGATGACAATATGAACTGGAGCAGGTATAAAGGCCAAACGTCCTCTGTGGATACCGGACCAACTGTGGATCATACACTCGGAACCAGTAAGTACTTTGTTTTTAAGGAAAAGTCGCTCAGGAAAGAACCTGGGCACGAAAACCAAACTACCAAACGACTGATCCGCTCTCAGCCCCAGTCCCCTTGCATCGGGACCGTGACTGTGTGATCATCGTCGGGTGTGCATCACCACTGATTCCCCTCGAAAGGGAACAGATACTACACATGAACTTAGCCAAAAGGCCGAGAAGCGATAAGTATAATGAAGCAAAGTTTTGTGCACGAAGGATTGAAACGACACGTGACTAATTAGAACAACTGTATTTGTATACAAACACATGTCTTTGTAGTGCGTGGTGATGGTCAGAGTTAGTCAGTTAATCATATTCAATGGAGGGGTCATTGTTACTGCAACCCTTTTGAAGTTATTTCGGTCCTTAAGAAGCCAGTTCGGCGTTTGGTCTTTAACGTAGACCGAACCTACCTACCTACTACATTGTGTAATGTTTATAAACAGTACTCTAGCTAGCATGCGCCTGCAATATAAACGAAGAAATGATGACCAAAACCATCAGAACCGAGTTGTTAATCACGAATCTCGCCTGTTTCGGACGTGACAGAGAATACATAGAGTCCTGGACACTGATTGTTCAAATTGAACAACACGTTACCGTATATCGAAATTTTATTCGGGGGGAGGCAATTCCAAATGTTAACCTAACTGTATAGAGGAATGAACCTATACAGATGTGCTGACCTAGGCGAGTCTAATATGTTTCGAATGCGGTTACAGTTGGGGTGTCGTTAAATGCGGTAACCTTATACGTTGTCTCAACCCCCCCCCCCGCCTCCCCAAGAAAGAAATAAGTGATTAGAAATCAAATTATTCATTATGAGGCATCATTAGACTATATAGTAGGTCTATCCTTAGTTCTTAACTCCTTTCAATGTTTGAAAACTCCGTACAGCTTTTAAACTTATATTCCCTACACCCGCCTCTTCCTCTCTTCAATGTTCCATTCCATTCCCTTCCCCAAATCCCCCCCCCCCCCCTCACCCCACCCATACCTTCTGGTCCTCTTTAGTATAGGTGAACCTATATGTATTGAGTTAAGCCCAGTTGTACTGAGTGAAGTATAAGAGTAGTTCTGACACATGGTTTACTCCCATTTAAACAATATAACGAAGGATCAGACCTTCAAGAACTGTAAGGATGGACAAGAAATAACATTTTGGAAATTAATAACTAAAAACTAAAAAGTATATTTCCATGATTATCATTTTTCTAAAAAAAGTTACTTTACCAATTTATTGTGTTTCTGTAGATTTCTTTTGTGGCTGGTGGGATGGACTTCATTCTTCGTTATCCCTTTTCATTGGCCATTCAGAAGTTAGCTATATGACTACTGTATTGTCATTACACGTGTGCACATAATATGTTAAATAGATTTCATTAAACAACATAGATATAATTATTTGATCATTGAGAAAGCACATTTGCATTATTTAACAACTTCTGCTCCATTTTTGTTTTAATTACACACGGTCAATTGGGATGGATTTTAGTATTTAAATTTACCTTTTAATTGACCAATCGGAAGTAAGCTATGACCATTGTATTGTTATGACACATGTTTAATGAATATTTAAAATATAAATCGTTATCTGATCATAAAGAAAATACCTCATTATTATGACACATACTGTTCCATATAGGCTATCTTTATCAAATACACACATGTGGTCAATGGGGTTGGATTTCAGACTTCATTATACCTTTTAATTGACCAATCAAAAGTTAGCTATGACCATTGTATTTTTTTGTTTGGTAATTTCGTTTCATAACTGTTTTTAATTATTTATTTTTTTTTAAACTGATTTAAAATATTTTAAAATTTTATAATTTATTATATTTAAATATTTAAATATTTAAATATTATAATTTTAATTATATTTTAATTATATTTTAATTATTTTTTAATTATACACAGTCGACGGGTATTACGCATATTTGGAAACGTCCTCGGGTGGAACGGGATACAAGGCACGCCTGGAGAGTCCGGCATTAACCACTACTAACAAATATTGTGTGGAGTTTTACTATCACATGTACGGCGCCACCATTGACACACTGAATGTGTACGCCAAAACTACAAGCCTTGGAAATCCAATCTGGACTAACAGTGGTAACCTAGGAAACCGATGGATTCTTGCACAGGTCCCGATGAAAGTATCAACCTCCACAAAGGTATGGTATTACGCAGGCGCGTAGCATGGAATTTGCCAAGGGAAGGGCGAAACTGTAGATTCGGCATTGCAAACTATCTAAGCGTAGCGCCACCATATGTTGGCGCGAAGCGTATACAAGAAAATTTTGGCTGAAAATGCCTCCCAGATCGCTGGAAATGGCGCTTCCCAGGCCTTGTAAGTTGCATCTTAGCATTTTCTCTTTTGAAAATACTAGCGATATCATAAATACATTAAAAAAAAAATTAAAATATGCTCAAGGGGGGCGGCTGCCCCCTTCGCCCCCCCCCTTGGCTACGTGCCTGTTATTACGTAACCATGAATCCTGGAATTGACATATATGTCGAATTAAAATTGGCATCTATCAGTGACTCGCAATCTCATCGTGGACGTTCGTCAATCTATGTCAACCCATGACGCTCTTGGGTTTTAAGAAACTTTCATATTAGAAAGAAAATTACATATATCCGATTTTGTCCTTCATTGTGTTCCTTGCGAGAAACTGACAGATAACAATTTTATTCGACATTTGCCAATTTCTTCCAATAAGAAAACCCAAATTTTTTTGAATGAGCCAATGAGAACACGAGAGACACATGTGAGAAATCGTCAGATGTCACTTTCTCGTATAATTATGGCGATTTTGTCTTAAGAGAGCACGCGAAATGGACATACGTTAACTTAATTCAACAAACGTCGATTTCAGGACTTGTGGCGCTCTTGTCGCACTGCAAGCGTACAGGTAGATTCACAGTATTACACCAACCCCCACCCAGGGGCGTCGGAAGCTATTTGGGATTGGTGCGGCAGATCAGAGTGTGGCCGTCTATCATAATTATCGGGGGACGTTTGGTAGGTCAAACTACGCTACGCGCCACCATGGTTGGCGCGTTGCGTACTGGAGAAAATTTTGAAAAAAAATGCCTCCCAGATTGCAGGAAATGGCACTTCCCGAGCTTGAAAACAAGATCCCTGCCATGCCAGAGTAGTCACATTTAGCCTACTTGCCGTCATCATTATTTGCCATGGCATCATTTCTTGCCATTTTTTTTTCTAAGTCCTACTTTTTTTCTTCTTTTTTTGCGCCGTGAATATTGGTCCGGCGTTCACGCCCCTGCCCCCCCCCCCCCCCAAATGTCAACTTGGAGTCTAAAAATTATAATATACTATTGTTAGTAACGTCACCTTTACTATAACACCTAACTCCCACCTAATTTCCAAGGTTGTGTAGAGGGTCCGGTTAAGATAGTAAACGAAGGGGTTCAATCAAATTAGATTATATAATTCTCCCCCCCCCCCCCGCCCCCGAGCGTTGGTGAGAAAATAAACTTATTTATAATGTTCTGTTGCATTTGAATACAAGGGTTTTTGTTCTGATTTTTTTTCTCGTGTTCTATAGATTGTGTATGAAGCTGTCCGTGGCACCAGTTTCAGCGGGGACATCGCCATTGACGATATCGGTGTGGTGGTTGGTGATTGCCCGATTCGTGGCATAGATAGTTGTGACTTTGAAAGTACAGTTATCTGTGGTTATACTCAGGCTACAGACGATGACTTTAATTGGTCTCGTAATTCTGGAAGTACGCCCTCGGCTGGCACTGGACCAGCTGTTGATAAATCGTTTAATACTGCTAGCGGTAAGTGATCCCCCTCCCCCTCCCCCTCCCCCCCCCCCTCTAAACAGTATCGCCATGTTGAATACATTGTTCCACTAGCCTCCAGCTATGATTTTAATTTCGTCAAAACTCCTCCCTTATGTGGTAAAGTATGTCACGTGATCAATAGAATTGAATGTACCACGCCGTACACCCAAAGTCAGTGGCAGACTGGGCCGTAGAGTGATCCCGGCTCAGTGTGATCTAATCAGCGACTCTAGAACCTTGGAAACAAGCAGCGAATGAATAACGCGTCGGACGAAATTTCCAGACCGAGGGGGAGGGGGGGGGCGCCTTAGTGTCATGTTTCTTTGTTTAGATATATGAGTTCTTTAAGCAATCAAGTAGAACACCGTCGACGTTGAGTGTTAGCATATATATTTTATTGCGTAACATAGTCATGCTGTACAGGACAGATATCGGACGACATGTCCAAGATTATATGTTGACAGATGGAGAGACAGGGTGAACAAGGACGAGCAGACGGCATGCTTTAACTTAAATATCAATATGCAAATGCACAGCTCAACAACAAACAGGTGCAGATTCTACAATGTATTGCAACGTTTGCACACGGATATTCAATAACATTACAAGGTATCTCAAGTTGGCAAGGTAATATGGACCTCGGACCCAGAGGCCACCAGTTCGTGGTTGCGTTCTTGGTTGAGCGATCTATCACATGAAGTGGATGTAAAAGAGGTACGGATAGATCAGCTTCCAATTGATACAAACTGTTAATGACATTTGTATAGTTTTTCGTTTCACGTGACACGTTACTGCTATAATATTCGTACACAATATTGTTCCTTAGACTTGTTTTGCACAATGAGATCATTTTTAAAATGTTTGTATTATTTTTATTATATTCTACTATCATAGGTAACTACATGTACGCTGAGGTCAACGGTGTCATTCCCAACGGCAAAGCCCGGCTTATTTCTATCAATATCGACCCTATCACGTGGGGACAATCGTTGTGCTGGACTTTCAACTATCATATGTACGGCACAGACATTGGAACGCTAAACGTTTGGGTAAGTGATTGTCATGGCAACAGTTGACAGACTATGTTTAACTGCACTTGTGACTGGTGGGTTATACTTTCCCCATAGAACGAAATCAGGACATGCCAACCAACGCTCATCAATTTTGGGAATTCAGCATAGAGTAGTTTATTCATAATAAAGTATCGATACACATCATAACACTACGCCATCGGTTATCTTACGTTTCCCAAACACATCACGAGGCAACACAACACGATACTATATTAGACAACACAATACTTTACAACACGAAATAACACGATACAGCAGTACTAGGCAAACACAACACAAAATAACACAACGTTACAAAACAATATACATCGCACTACATGAAACGCATATCACAATTCAATACAAGACAACACAAGACAACACTGCACATCACACAACACGATACCCAACAACACAACACTATACAACACAACACAGCATAACACAATACAACACTACTAGGCAAACACAACACGAACCAACACAACGTTACAAAACAATATACATCGCACTACATAAAACAAAATATCACATCACAACACAAGACAACACTGCACATCACACAACACGATACCCAACAACACAACACTATACAACACAACACAACACATCATAACACAATACAACACTACTAGGCAAACACAACACGAAACAACACAACGTTACAAAACAATATACATCGCACTACATGAAACGAAATATCACAACACAAGACAACACTGCACATGACATAACACGATACCCAATAACACAACACTATACAACACAATACATCACAACACAAGGCAACACTAATAGGCAACACAACACGAAATAACTCAACGTTACAAAACAATTTACATCGCACTACATAAAACGAAATATCACAGCACAATACATCACAACACAAGACAACACTGCACATCACACAACACGATACCCAACAACACTATACAACACAACACAGAATAACACAATACAGCACTACTAGACAAACACAACACGAAACAACACAACGTTACAAAACAATATACATCGCACTACATACAACGAAATATCACAAGACAATACAAGACAACACTGCACAGCACACAACACGATATCCAACAACACAATACTATACAACACAACACAGCATAACACAATACAGCACTACTAGGCAAGCACAGCACGAATAACTCAACGTTACAAAACAATATACATCGCACTACATACAACGAAATATCACAAGACAATACAAGACAACACTACACAGCACACAACACGATACCCAACAACACAACACTATACAACACAACACAGCATAACATAATACAGCACTACTAGGCAAACACAGCACGAAATAACACAACGTTACAAAACAATATACATCGCGCAACATAAAACGAAATATCACAACACAATACATCACAAGACAACACCACACATCACACATCACACAACACGATACCCAACAACATAACACTATACAACACAACACAGCATAACACAATACAGCACTACTAGGCAAACACAACACGAAACAACTCAACGTTACAAAAAAATATACATCGCACTACAGAAAACGAAATATCACAACACATGACATCACTGCACATCACACAACACGAAACCGTGCTTTTTCCCCTTTCTTTCTTCATTTTATCGCAAAGATCTTCATCAATTGTCATTCTCTTTTACTCCATTTTAAAAGATCGTTGGTGACGGAATTCCACTGTGGACCAGGTACGGCAATCTTGGCAATGAATGGTATACGGGACAGTTCTCCACGAATAGAGCAGCTGCATTCCAAGTGGCATTTGAAGCTGTCGTTACCGGAGGTGAACGCGGGGATATCGCAATCGATGAGGTCGGTTTTACAGCCGGTGTCTGCGCTGTTGACGAAGGTAACCGTCAAATCTTTATAAAAAAAATTTAAAAAAATAATTTAATAAAAAAATAAAGGTCACATTTTCCTGATTTTCAAGGCCTAATTTAGTTTGTTTTAAAAAAAAAATAAAACTGTTAGCAAACTGCTTATCCACTAGAGAGCCTGTGTAGGAGAATGTGTAAAAGTAAGTTGGCCTGACGTTTCGATCCCAGCAGGATTTTCTTCAAAGGCTAAATGACAAGTAACAGTAACAGAAGGGACAAAAACACGTACAGAATACAGACAGGTTAATGAGCTTAGTCTTTTTTAGGTAGATGGGAGAGGGATGGGGGTAGGAGATTATCCCTGGGTATGCTGGATATACCACTGGGGTGTGTCATGGATATGGGGAGGTTTATTACCACAACACTAAACGCTATATGCCGTACACTTACAAATTCCACGCCGACCATGTGCAGATGGTAACATGGCTGCAGGCAGTTTTCAGTCAACCTGGAGTAAGCACGTCGGCTTCTTGATATATATCTCAGTGTTAACACCGTTGTATAGATTCTTGGGCTGAACACCATTTGCTCTTTATTACTTTACCGTATGACTTCTGTATACACAGTCAAGGGCGTAGGAACCGGGGGGGCTGAGGGGGCGCCAGCCCCCCAGTGAAAAATAAGGGGGGCGGAAGTATCGTTCCGCCCCCCCGCTCCGCAAGTCAGAAAACCCCTTTTTCATTTCCAAATGAGAAAAAAAATCTCATTTGAAGCACCAAATTGCATCTAAGGCCAGGTGAAAATCCAAAATTCTTTACAAAATGGAGTGGGTGTTGAAGTGTGCTATATTGCACCAAATTGCATCTGAGGCCACAAAAAAATTCCAAAGGGGAGGGGGACACCCCCTCCCCTTAGACCCCTCCCCCAGGCCGGCCATCAGTCTTCAGCCCCCCCACTCAAAAGTACCTTCCTACGCCACTGTACACAGTAGTAGTAGTAGTCTTGTCTATCTGACATGATCAGTGATAAACCTACGCCACGTATCATGATATTGCGCAAGGTTTATTGCTTCCTCGAAATTGTTAATGTTAACGTCCTTAAATTGCGACCTAATTTTTCCAAGCAAGGTATAAGTCACGGGCCTTCCTACTGGTTTAGCAGTTTGTCTCAATGCTTCTCGTAAAGCAACCTTTGATGCAGCTTCCTCCTGGAGTCTTGCTACATGACCGAAAAATCTCAATCTTCTATGTGCGACTATGGATGACCAAGGTGTTTCTGTTGGTTTCATTGTAGAGCTCATCGTTTGATAACCAATTGTTATTGGTCCATCTAATGTTGAGAATATTACGAAGTAGTCTCCTTTGAAAAGTGTCAATTTTGCGATCAAGATCCTTCGTTGTGCCCCACAGTTCGCAATTGTACAAAAAAAAAATACTCTTTAATAAAGCCTCGAAAATCCTTAGCTTAATGTATACATGGTTCTCCATATATTAGGATCATGTGACTTTGAAGTTGACACGTGCGTCTGGTCGAATTTCTTCGGGGATGATTTTGATTGGACACGTCACAGCGGGGCAACGTCATCGTCGTCGACGGGTCCGGGTGTGGATCACACAACTGGTGTAGCCGATGGTAAGTTTCTAATATATGTTTGCTGCTAACCATGGAGCTATTACGTAACCAAAAATAAAAACATTACAAATTGATTTCACTTGATAATTCTTAATACTATATATTTAACGTTATAAACAAGTCAGACTGACTAAAAACATTACATTTTCAAGACTTAGTGCAGGCATTGGGCTGCAATAAATGAAAGAATATTTATAGTGAACTACCGGCATCTTCATTCAGGTCCTAGACTGAGTGAATGGGTGTGTTTGTCTTTGCCAGGGTGCGTCAGAACCCGAATTGGGGTCCCGGGAAAAACTGAATCAACGAGCCCACCATGTTTGAGTATACAGAGGACGGGTATTGATTTGAGAAGAGAGCTATCGCATACATACCGTATTTGCTAATTATGATAGCATATTATTTTTCATCAAATATTTCCCGGGCCACTTTTTTCCCCGGGCGCCCAGTTGTAGTCTTCTACATGACACTCCCGCCCCTCTCGTCATTAACCTGGTCTTTCCACTAAATTTTGCGTAATGTTACCATACCGGTTGTTTTCTTGGTCCGGGTTTTAATACATTCATTAATACAAACCTCTTCACTCAATAGTAAACAATTTTCGTACGCTGCTCCTGAGAGTCCTAAAGGGGTCGAAAATTACCTCAATTGACCCAATTTTCGCACCACATGTGTTACGATTCATTTTCTTTAGCATGCAAGCCACAAAAAACAGGTAAAAAAAAAAGATGTTCTCCTGCTGCTTTTTGCCCTTTTCCTGAAGGAGAACAATCGGGCGAATGGATATAGATTCTAATAGGAGTATGCCACCTTACAACAATGCAGTTTTTTGTTTTCGATGATAATCGTAAACATATGCATTCATTGCAGGCGGAGTGTATGGGTGTGCGTGTGTGTGTGCGTTTGTTTTTCTAACGGACCGAGGACTTGAACAAAAGAATTTCAGGTCCTCGATTGTGATTTCTAAAGAATCACCACGTCCTCGGAATAATTCTATTGTATGGGGTATTGTTAAGGTTAGGGTACGTGGATTTGAACAATGGAAAATACAATGGGGTCCTCGGTTGGAATGTTATACAAACATGTGTGTGTGTGACGCCTCGCGAGTAAACACGATATCTCAAGAAGGAAAGGTTGGACAAATCTAATATTTAGTGTATATGAGTACCACATTAAGTAGAAGAACCCTATTGCTTTGTGAGGAGTTCCAAGGTCATTTGGGGTCATCAGGGGCCAACTAGTGTAAACCTTGCAAACACGATATCTCAAGAAGAAAAGCTTGGATCAATCTCACATTTTCGTGTGAAGGAGTACCACATTGAGTTCAAGATCTCAATTGTTTTTGGTGGAGGTCCAAGTGCCATAGTGTTATTGTAGCAGCTCATTGTCGGCCGACTGTTAGTTGGGAAAACAATAACTATCGAGCTTCTGAAACCGACTCCGACTTTAAACTGGCAAATCATGATCAGTCGTAGACTTACAAGCAAACAAATTGCCCGAACTTTGCTAACTTTTATATATTAATTAAGATAAAGGGATAACAGTGAAAGCAACTCACTGCTGCTCGTAACTCATCTTTTCATTTATATGATGAATTCTAGCTTAATGTCAATATTACCTTTTTCTTCTCTCAAAATGTTTTTCACATGTGTTACGACGTACGTTCGAGTGAAATCGGTCGCGTTTAAAGTAACATGTTTCTATATTACATATCTAAGAGGAAGTTCTTATATTATTATAATAATACTGCTTTCACATTACTATTCATATTTTATATATTGCATAATACTTCACTTCCCAGCAAATCCCTGACTGAACAATAGACAACTTTCCCAAGAAAAAAGAAGTGTCTATAATATATTCTATAAAAACAATACTATTATCCCCTCGTGGGACCTCTCGCGAGGTCGATCAGGGGTTGAACTCCTTTTTATTTGTTGATTCATATTTAATTTTTTATATCCCTTTTAAGGTTTCTATCTGTACATCGAAGCTAACAGTGCTACGTTCTTTGGAGCTCAAGCAATTATCGTCAGTCCACCATTTGAACTCATCTCGAACTACCAATGTATGTCTTTCTGGTATAACATGTTCGGTGTAGATATTGGAAGCTTAAAGGTATACACTACCAGAGACCTCACCAACCCTACACTAGTGAGGGATTTACTATGGGGACGCTTCGGGCAAGTTAGTTTGACACAGAACCAATGGTTGCAGGGACAAGTACCACTCAACACTACCTACGTATATCGCGTAAGTGTTTCGCCATTAACTGCATGCATGAAGGTATATATAAAGGTCACTTGGGGTAAAAGTTAGGGGCGGTCCGACCACCATTTTTGTATTTATTATGGAGGGGCTGGGGTGGGAGCTAAAGGTGTCGTCGAGGGGATGGGTCTATCGAAGGTTTTCCTCTTCTCTGTGGAATAAAGTTTGGTATAATCATGGAGGCTGTTTTTACCTCCATGGTATAATGGAGCATGATTAGATGCAAATAGCGATACAGTTTTTGAAAATTTTGAAACAATGTTGTATAACGCATGTTCGAATGTTTAGTTTGTGCAACACATTACTTATTTATGAAATGTACACAAAGAAATTTTTATATTCTGTCTTTAAAATGGGAGCCTGGGGATTGGCCCAGTGGTGCTAACGCACGTACCCCAGATGTATTCTTGGTTACCCCTCCCTCCCTCGCCCCTGTCTAAGGTTTCTAACCTAAAACAAACCAAGATTTTGAAGAAAAAAGAAGTATGTCACGTGATCAATACTATTGTTACAGACAAGACAACGCCTTGAATGAATCTTAAGAACAATTTCAGTTACTAATTGAAGAGTCAAATATGCTCTTTCAATCCTTTCAAATTTGATGGTGAACAACTTGAAATAGGCTAAGTTGCTTGTTCAAGCAGTTTGAACTAATCACAGTAATTTTCGCGTGTTTTCTTGTGGACAAAGGATTGATAGTAGATAGAATCTTTTCAAATTGATCTGCAGCATAATATTTTCTCGGACTAAGCCTACTGTACATAGTGGAAACATTTAAACACGCTTTTTATCGGCACTTTCTTATTTTCTCCCTGGTCCATTTCTTCCAAGAAATTTTGGATCCGCCACTGCATCGTTTTTAGCCTGTAATTATGACACAACGCATGACAGAGCCCTCATTTAGTCTTACTTCTTTTGTCCAATCAGATTGAGTTTGAAGGGACACGTGGTGCAGGTACCTTCGGAGACTTGGCTCTGGATGATATCGAGATGCTAACTCAACCATGTGAACGTAAGTAGTTGTATTCTTTAGAGCGGTGTTACTGCAACATCTTAACTACCCCGTGGGAGGGTTTTGAGCACTGAGGAGAAAGTGTTGTTTCACATTTTTTACTCATAAATACTGAATTCGTGTACTATGAATTGCAGAAGTTTTGTTTACAAAAGCTTGATGAAAAAAGTGGCGCTATTGTTTTTCGTTAAGACAACAGTTCGTTGAAGAGTTACAACCGCTGATCATTCACCCGGATTATTAAATGAATTCGAAAACTGAGGCGGTTCCGAAAATGAACACATGACGAATAACCTTTATTTGTGTGTTGTCATTTTGGCCCTGTAATATTATACATTAGTAGTCAGGGTTGAATATCGCGGAACACACTGCAAGTTGGTTGCTGTACACTCATTCTATATATTATGCGTCTTGTCTTGGAATTTGGAGAACCATACCCTAGCCTGGCTAGCTGCATCTAGGTCAATCAAGTTAGACACGGTAAGGCTTAAGTGATACCTCTAGATTTAATACAACAATGAGTGCAAGAATGTAGCTAATTACTAGCCTATCTTTAGTATTTGGTGTAGACATTAGTATTAATACTCTCTCCAGGACAAGGCTAGGTTAGTTAGTAAACCATAGCCTAATTGTAGGCTGCAATAACTAAGTAACGGCCAAGGTACAAAGCATGAAAATGTTACTAGGCTAATTTGAGTTGTATAGTTAAAGGGTGTGAAGACTTGCGCACAAAGAAACGTCTCATGCCAGTAATCTGACCTAGTCTAGAATGAGGTGTAACAGAAGTGTTAGACACCACCATCAATCCCAGAAAATACTCACAGCTTGCTACTGTCGGTAATTAGACACTAGTGTATAGTCAATACATACAGCTATGGTCAATAAACTATAGTACTACCCACAACACAGTGTACATAGCAGTGCTGGACATCGCAGGTCTAGATAAAAGATAACAATGTATCACGTTTCATTACTATCTGCATTTTGTAGCGACAAGAAGAAAACTTCACTTGCAAGCAACGGAAAGTTAACTTTTTCAGAGCGCGGCACACAGTTTGGGGCGAGTCTTCAATGCCTTTAAGGCTTCATTTTTTCCTTGATAGACATTGTTGATCAAATCCTTAATTGCGTCAAATATGAGCCCACCATGCTATATTATAATAGATAAGGGTTGATAAAATAGTAGCACAATGCATGAGTTGGTCACATCTCCTTAAAAGTTCACTTTTAAAGTACCATCCTCAGCTCCCCAAATGTGTAAGGATAAATTTGGATGGTGAACACTTCCAGAAAGTACGGGGGGGGGGGGAGGTAACTTTACAAGTTTCCTTAACATGGCTTCATATGTCCGATTGTAACCACTTCTTTTGAAGGAAATTTCCATTAGCCTTTCAAGAAACAGTTAAAAACTCCATATCAATTTGGATCATGAAAACAACAATTTGGTAATGTGAGGCCTGCAAGCCTAACATTGAAACTACATTGTCTAAACGGTTAAACCATTTGACCACAACAGGGGCCTGCAAGCCTTACATTGAAACTGCATTGTCTAAATGGTAAAAACCATTTGACCACAACAGGGGCCTGCAAGCCTTACATTGAAACTGCATTGTCTTGACGGTTAAACCATTTGACCACAACAGGAGCCTGCAAACCTTACATTGAAACTGCATTGTCTAAACGGTTAAAACCATTTAACCAAAACAGGGGCCTGCAAGCCTTACATTGAAACTGCATTGTCTAAACGGTTAAACCATTTGACCACAACAGGGGGCTGCAAGTCTTACATTGAAACTGCATTGTCTTAGAAACGGTTAAACCATTTGACCACAACAGGGGCCTGTAAGCCATACATTGAAACTGCATTGTCTAAACGGTTAAACCATTTGACCACAACACTCGGTATAACACAGACAGCTCAGCTCATCTATATACATTTCATTGTTCGCCTCGTTTTATTGCACCAAAAAACTCACAAACTGTGTTTCATTACTGGGCAGATCTGTCATTAATGGGCAGATCTGTCATTCTCATGTTGTGGTCCTAAACAATGGAAAGCTCTACAAAACCACATCAAGAATGCTCAGCCTGAGACTGTCTATATATGTATATATTCAAGAAACTGCTAAAATTGTATCCCTGTTTGAACAAGTGTTTTAGTGTAATTATTCATGTAACTGTCTGTTACTCACTTTAAACAACTGTTGTTGATGTGATCGCTATACTGTATAAATGTTTTCTTATATGATAAGGTTTATTATATATATTTGTTTTTAATAACATACTTATCTTTTTTTAAATTTTCATCACAGTCTCCCCACCAGCAGCTGACCCTGTCAACTTCTTAACCTTTGAATGTGACTTTGAGGCCAGTATTTGTGGCTGGACACAAGAGACTGACGATGACTTTGATTGGCTCGTTGACCGTGCCGGGACTCCCACCAGCCCAGGAGGACCTACAGATGATCACAGTCTTGTTGGAAATGGTTAGTATTATCTTGATTATGTGTCTCTTCTCAACCATTTCACTCTAGTGTAAATACATATATCCAGAAAACAAATTAAAAGGTGTGAAGACTCGCGCAAAAAGAAACGTCTTAAGGCCCGGTCACACTATACCGATTTTTTATCGGCATACTATCCGATTTTCCCGGAGGAATCGAAACAGCCTTTTTTTCGTTCGGGTCTTCTAGCCACAGTGATAAAGGACCTGATTTGCTATCTGTTGAGCCATTCCGATGTGGAATAGCCCTCTCCTAACTTTTGATAATGACTCCGTTTCCTTTTATCGGATAGCTATCCGATTTCTCTTCCGATTTTTATCGTTTTTCGATGTGACGTCACTTCAGAATGTAGTCCGTTCCAGAACCCCTCAGATTTGGAGTAGGTATTCGAATATTCCACTGCATTCATTACATTCACTACACACTAATCTCACTCTTCGGCCTAAAATCGGAAGAATCGGACCGTATTCCGATAAAATATCGCTGTAGTGTGACCGGGCCTTAATGTTGGTAATCTGACCTAGTTTTGAATGAGGTGTAACAGAAGTGTTAAACACGACCATCGATCTCAGAAAATACATACACACAACTTGCTTCCATTGGTAATTATAAGTGTACAGTCAGTACATACAGCTGCGGTCAATACCCACAGTACAGTGTACAAACGGTACAGCGATGTACATCTCAGGTCCAGCTAAAGATAACAAGGTATCACGTTTCATTTCTGTACTGTCTGCATTTTTGTAGCAACACGAACAAAACGTCACTTGCAATCAACGGAAAGTTAACCTTTTTCAGATGGCAGCACGCGGTGTGGCGCGAGTCTTCAATGCCTTTAACCTACCTTTGAGATTTGACAGACTCAATATTTCCTTAGCCCAAGAAGTGGATTACAATACACGGTCTGCTCTGTGATATCATCTTGCTAGATATGCTTATAAAAGCTAATAAATCTCTGTGTTGATTTATCCTTGACACCTGATACGGTCTTTGAAATGTTGTTGGAGCTGTCAATGTTTCTTTGAAGTTGAAATTTCATGAAAGTGAAATTCTGTTCAGGAAATATCATTCCTGTTCCTCCATGAATAACAATGTTGATGCCAGATGTACATACAAATCTTAAGAATATCACCAAATGCAAAATTTAAGTTGATATCTTTACGATACAAGAAATGCTACATGATGATTTGGGTTTAATCTAAGATTATTTTCAGTTTTCCAGTACTGTAGTAAAAAGACACTTGAAACTTTCTGCCAGTGCAAAAAATTAACTTTTTTATTTTTTTGTATTTATTAAAGGAATATACAAGGGGGAGTTTCATTTCAGTAGACAGATCTTTTCCAAAACTGACTTTTTTATTAGCAAGTGGCTATAACTGTGAAATTCTAGGCTTCAAGATCCATATTTGTACCACACACCCAAACAGACTGGCTAATTGATTATTAGACACCGAGCGACTGTTAGACTGCTTTCTGGTAATGACTGCAAGTGCTAGCTGTGTCACATTATTTTCCAGTGATTGGTACATGCAACATTAGCATTTTATGAAAGTGCCCCTTACAGAACACTGAACACTCTTGAATTCCCCATATATGGGCCACAGGTCCAGGTTTTTAGCAGAAAGGCTTATACTGGAGTTCGCACCACCAGCCGTAGAGCTGGATGCTAAAGGACTTTTGTGTGCACAAACTGCATGCCCCCCCCCCCCGGAAAGACCACTGTTAATTATGCTTAAATGACTTCAGAGTTGGCTTCTTAATTATATGCAGAGTGCTTAAATATGATGTTACTGATTCCAAAGAAAGATAATACAGATAAGAATAATATAGGCAGGAATTCAGAGACACTGAATTTTTGAATCAAATGATTATCAATAGATGCAAGGCTGCATAATTTGTGTCAGTTTCTGTAAGGGGCATTTCATGTCATCTGTTAAAACTGGGCAGTGTTAAGATTTGCGAACACATGTCTTATATAGGGCACTACGCGCGATGCACTTTACAAACAATCTATAATATACAATGACATGAAAAAGTAAATACATTAAACAGTAAATACATACCATATACAGATAAATACAGGAATATGAGATCGAACAACGATTAAAAGCACTGGTGAAGAGTAAAGCGATAAAACAGAATGACTACAAAATCTACAATTTTAATGCTAAAAAGTGAAAATTCCAATTCAAACTAGAACCTAAAAACCAACAGGACAGAACATCATAAAATCTAAAAAATCCTAGAAACCATCATTATAGTGCTCTTGAAAGAGATGCGTTTTCAGGTGTGACTTGAAGGAGGTGAAGTCTGTGATCATGCGAATTCCTGGAGGCAGATCATTCCATAAGTCAGGTACGGCGACCGAGAATGCTGTAGGGCCATAGTGCTTCTTGTTATTGACCTGCAGTGTTACGAGGAATGAGAGTGAACGGCTTAGAGCGAAGGGCGCTTCAACTTTGGAAGTCAAATGCATGTCTAAAATGATATTAGCCCAGTCACAAAATGATTACTGTGGTCATTTAAAATATCACTGGCTGTAGTTTGTAACTTCTAGCGCTGAAATATACAGTATGTTAAATCCCTTTCTCTCCTTGTAGGTCACTACATATTTACAGAGTCCTCATCACCACAGATCCCCGGTGATAGGGCTCGTCTCACCTCCCCTCTCATGCCTCCAAGCGGCGACGGACTCCTCTGCTTCTATTTCTGGTATCACATGTATGGCAAGACCATGGGTACCCTCGGGGTGTACCTGACTACCGGACCCGGTCAAGGGACTGAAAAGTTGGTCTGGCTAAATAAAGGCGATCGGGGTAACCAGTGGTTGGAAGGATTCGTTCAGATTCAGACTCTGACAAACTGGAAAGTAAGTGTTGGAATCTAACTTAGTGTTAGGGAATGTTGTATGTATGTATATAACACTGTTTTAAACATGTCCTTTGAGGATGTTAAAGTCTTATATGTATTTGCATAGAGTTTTATGTGTATGTGAGGTATTTGCATAGAGTTTTATGTGTATGTGAGGTATTTGCATAGAGTTTTATGTGTATGCATGTGAGGTACTGAACCTAATTGCATGTGTGTGTATTTGGTTTATGTTGTCCAGTCAATTTTACATGATGAGCCCTCAGATGTTTACGGGGTGATTGCTCAAAAAATGTTCTTCTGATGATCTACAACAAAAATTTTTTCTGTGGTCCGAAGTCATCTCTAATCAATCCTTTATACATTTTCCCAGTTTGGCGGGAATTAAAGTATAAAATGCCACTTTAACATCTTTAATGACGTTTTTTTGGTTTTAACCAACTAGGTCACAATTGAAGGTGTTGTTGGTGAGTCACAATTCAGTGACATGGCAGTAGATGATACCAACTATGTGATAGGAGAGTGTCCTAACCTCGGTAAGCCTCTGATATTTGGAATTTGTAATCATTTCAAGCAACAAAATTCATTTTACAACAAATAGACCAGAGGAATTTCAATTTTTTCATAAATAACCTGTAAACTGCTATTCAGTACAATCACCCCCCAAAAAAAAAAAAAAAAATGAAAATCCCACAAAATTGAAATATCCCCAAAATTATACATTGACTGGGGGAAATTCCCCCTCTCTTAACATCCTAGTGCTACCACTGTGCTACCATAATCTTCTCTCCCCTGTTATTCAGGACTCTGTCTCTTGGAAGTTGACTTCTGTAAAAATAGAGTGAGTCTATGTAAACTGTTTCAAATCTTTAGAATATGTGCGCTAAATCTCAGTATGGGCATATGTACGTGCATCTAACTACTAACATGATATAACCCCCCCCCCCCCCAAAAAAAATGAAAATCCCCCCAAAAAGGGTATCCCCCCAAACTATACATTGACTGGGGGAAATTCCCCCTCTCTTAACATCCTAGTGCTACCACTGTGCTACCATAATCTTCTCTCCCCTGTTATTCAGGACTCTGTCTCTTGGAAGTTGACTTCTGTAAAAATAGAGTGAGTCTATGTAAACTGTTTCAAATCTTTAGAATATGTGCGCTAAATCTCAGTATGGGCATATGTACGTGCATCTAACTACTAACATGATATAACCCCCCCCCCCCAAAAAAAAAATGAAAATCCCCCCAAAAAGGGTATCCCCCCAAACTATACATTGACTGGGGGAAATTCCCCCTCTCTTAACATCCTAGTGCTACCACTGTGCTACCACAATCTTCTCTCCCCTGTTATTCAGGACTCTGTCTCTTGGAAGTTGACTTCTGTAAAAAATAGCATTAGTCTATGTAATAACTGTTTCAAATCGTAACACTATCATATAGTAAATGATATGAAAATGATCACACACTTCTTCTTCTTCTTCTGTTTCTTTTCCAGGATTCTGTCATTTTGAACTTGACTTTTGCGAGTGGTATCAGGAGGAGACATTCGATGACTTTAATTGGAAGAGGGGAAAAGGATCACAGACTGGATCAGTCGGTGCTCCCGTAGATAAAACCACCAACACGGCCGAAGGTTAGTCGATGTCGTTGAGGGTTGATCAGGAGTACTGGAAAGATCGCTCACCATAAGATTTAGTGGACACAGGGTTGCATAGAGAGCAATGATTGGGTGCTAGAGTGCAGACGGCGAGTTGGGGTATTATAGCTTTGAACAAGTTCACCCAAGTAGTGTGGCGCAATACCATGAATAGATTTAAAGGGTTAACAGGAGTACCTTGTAAACAATACGCAGTTTGACTGGTAGCCAATGAAGGTCATGAAGTATGGGGGTGATGTGAGAGACAGGGCTAGTGCGAGTGATCAGCCTGGCAGCAGAGTTTAACCTCTCTCAATTGAATGAAATCAGGGAGTTACTAGATTGTGAAAGCAGGATTACAGAGCTTTGTGGCCTTCATCTTGGTCTAGAATCTGTAGCCTATAGCATTGTGGGTAAGGGAAAGGGTAGGGATAGATATTTTACAATTAGTGCTTTAATTCCTTGAAATATTCAAAGGGCAACATTTCATATTGACACTGGAAATCCTGAGTTTACCACATTTTTTATGAGCTTGAGAAAGGAGTCTTGAAATCATACATGGTTTAATATTCCGACAAAATCATATATGGTTTATTCCCTGTTTTTCACCTTCGTCGTCTAGGTTACTTTGCATACGCCGACCCCACGGGCAGGAACGACGGGGATGCGGCCATCTTGTACTCGTACAACATCACAGACATAAACCGTGACTACTGTATCACCTATTGGTACCTGTTCTCCGGGTCCGGTGCTCTGCAGGTCCTTTGGCGACACCCAAACGAACGCGACCTCTACCTGTTGTGGCAGGAGCCCAGTTCCGTGGGTTCTACTTGGATGTACAATACCGTCTCGCTTAACCCTCCAGATGCAGCACAAGTAAGTAAAAAACTAACAAAGAAAGACTGCTACAGCAGCTTGTCTTGCATTCGATTAGTTTCCCCAAATCGTAACAGGTTTCTAACGGAAGGAAAGTTGCAATCGATCGAATTTGAAAAATTTCAAGACGGTTGACCTACTATTTTTCACCCGATCATTACAATCTTTTCTGCCTATATAGCAAACACCATTCCGAGACCCCTGTTTTGGGCCGAAAACAGGGGAGACTCAAGATATCTACCCAAGTTGGTAATGCAAGCCGTACTGAACGCTCCTCTTGCACACATTCATGATTAATGTGTGCAATTAGTGTATCACAGCGGTCAAGACAAATTTGTCTTCACACACAGGAAATTAGTGCTGTCTATTAAAGCACTTGTGTTTACAATCATACAGGTGGCTGGTCAGTTAATTAGGAGCACTCAAGGATGAAACTTAATGACAATACTTCGGGTAGTTTATGCTATCAAGTAAAAAATTATGAATGCTTGAGTGAACTTGAGGAGGACTGTCTTTCTATAGGCAGACTTGACCGTCATGGTGACCGTCGGTTCGTGAGTAATGACCGTTCCCTTTCGAATTCTTTCGAATTCCATCAAGTTTGATTTCTCGCAATGTTCTTTATTTGATTGTCTCCTGTTGCTCTAATGCAGGGGTGGGCAACCTTTTTGAATGAATAGGCCAGATATAAGGGGTGAAAAATTGACTGGGCCGCACCTAACCAACGACCTGCTGTGGATGTCAAACCTTTGATTCCGAGGTCTTTCAAGTAATTAGGTGTGTGAACTTAATATGTATTCACAAAAACATAATGTCAATACAGTACAGTTGATAATTAATGGGGATAATAGCCCTAACTGACAGCATCATTAGTGCCGATAAATTCTAAGCAGCTACCTCGTTTTTTGTGATGATGTAAAATAGATCGTTTTTTGTTCTTTTTCTTGAGACATCTCACAGGCCGCAAAACAATCACTGGCGGGCCTCATGTGGCCCGCGGGCGGTAGGTTGCCCACCCCTGCTCTAATGCAATTTAATGCTTTCCCATTATCTTCTTCACAGCTTGTAATCAGGGCTGTGATTGGTAATCAGCCTAACGCTCGTATTGCCATAGATGAGGTGAACATCGGCCTGGGAGCATGTGCAACGCCACGTACGTACCTCTTATACACCGAGAATGGGCTCAGTATGAGCCACGATTATCTAGAAGAGCTATTTTAGAACATATTGTCATTTTTTTTGCAATACAATGCTTGATTTCTGAAATTCGAAATTTTGGGTGGGAATGAAGATATAAACTTATGTATGTGTCAGTTGCATTTAAACTTAAACATATCCATAAAGACAAAAGAAATGAAAGAAAAAACAGAATTATGAAATAATTAAAAAAATTTAAAAGAAACAAGCTACAACAGCTATATCTTTTACTTCCTTCAGTCTTGAATCATTTCACCATTTCCAATTACTTTGAGATTTTGATCAGCCATGTTAAATTTCTGCAAACTTTTTAGTTGCACTATAGATCTACCTTTGTCTCTGACTTTAAGTATTTCCCACATTATCAAAATGCCTTTTTTGTTTAATTTAGGGGTGGGGGGGGGGGTATAGGTCTTCTTTGTAAGGGGCTTTATTATCATGCCCATATACTTTATACTTGTTATCTTTATTTTTGGTGGGCTTCTTGTACAAGCTACGGCTTCCAAGCCCTTCCACCATTTTCTCTCCGTAATTTCCATTATTTTTCTTTTATATGATTTATTACTTATTATTTTCTTTGCATGGTATTGTCTTCACAGTCCTATTATTATATAAACATTGTGAGGAAATGGAAAAATAAATGAAATGAAAACTTCCAAAACCAAGTTTCCCCCATCACTAAAAACATGACATATATATATATGTTAGCTTAACGCTCATTAATGCCTGGCAAATAATCTCGGTGATCAGAAACTCCAAGAAAAGGTTTACATTTGTGGCTTTCGTTGGTGACCAAGATGCTTTGCTTGCTCTTATTACAGTGGACTGTAATTTTGATGATGGTTATTGCGGCTGGCTGCAGGATAACAATGATAACTTTGACTGGACCAGGGATAGCGGTGGAACCCCCAGTAGTGGTACAGGGCCACCTATCGACCACACCCCTGGTTCTGCTCTCGGTGAGTTGTCACACATTACTGAATATATACCATGGAGCATCACCCGCACTCTTTATTTTTGTGATGTAGATGCTGTTTCCCCTCGTCCTGATATTTTTTCTTCTATGAAATAGCTGGTGTGAAGTCTCTTTCATCTCCCCATCTACCACATGCCATATTGTATGTGGTATACCTGTGTACTTGTGTGACTTTCTGTAATCTCTCCTCCTCTCACACTTCAAGCTGTTTGTGAGTACTATTGACTGTGTCTGTATTTAGTTTGTGTTGTGAGTTCCTTCAATATCCCCATCTACCACACGCCACCCATACAAAAAATCCTGCATAAAATCCTGCAGGATCATGCGGGATTTTATGCAGGATCCTGCAGGATTTATGCCAGGATTTGGCCACATGCTGCATGCTTATGAAGGATTCCTGTATGCATCATGGAATCCTGCATGCATATGAAGGATTGTTGTACGTTTGGAAGGAATCCTGTTCCATATACCTGTTCCCATCACCGGATAGCTGACAAGTTGTGCACCATCAATTTTCCGTATCACGACCATGTAGATTTTTTGCTATCAGAGCAGGAAGTTTTCGTCACTTGTTAACAAACCTCTTCACTCAGTGGTCAACAAATATCCTACGCTGCTTCTGGGAGGCCTAAAGGGGTCTAAAATTGCCTCAATTGACCCAATTTTCTCACCTCATGTACGTCCATTCATGCTCTTCTACATGCAAGCCACAAAAAAACTAGATCATGATTGATAACAGGTCTAAAAAGATGTTCTCCTGCTGCTTTTTAGCACTTTTCCTGAAACAGGAGAACAATCGAGCGGATGGATATAGACACTAATAGGAGTATGCCAGCATAGGTACTGTAGCCTAACATTAGTTCATCATTAGGGTGTAGGCATAATAGTAAACTGTAAGAAAGGACTGGAATTTCATTTTGTTTAAAAAAGCATGGGAACAGTGAGTAATGATGTAACAATCAGACCAATAATTTTAATAGGCGTTGTGGTCAAGTGGTTAAGGCAGTGGACTTGTGATCTAAGGATTACAGGTTCGAGCCCTGGTCAGATCACTGCGTTGTGTCCTTGGGCAAGGCACACAATATCTCCATTGCCTCTCCTCACCCCTGAGGTGTATAAATGGGGACTTGCGAGGTAACTTGTAAATATAGTTATTTGCGCCAGTTTGTGGCTGCACCCTATTGGAAGTCCCCCTGGGGGATTCGTGGTTGTGGTGCACTGTGGTACCCCAGGAGAGATTGATTGAATTGGGCACACTTTGGTGTGTAGGTGTAACAAGTTACCAATGACCAGGGTTAAGTTGTGAAGTCGTGTAAGAAGGCCTTGGCCTCGAATGAGACTGTAAACCTGTAAATTAAAATTAATATTTTTTACCAGTGTTATCCTAACCTCGTCATCATCCTCTTCCCTGTGTAGGCTTTTACCTCTACATCGAGAGCAGCTCTGAGAATGAGGGGGAGATAGCTAGAATTTACAGCCCGCCAATGAGACCTACCTTTGGGGCCTGCTTTGAAGTCTGGTACCACATGTACGGAGATGGTGAGATCATATTTAAGACCACTTATATGTAATACTTTGTATATATTAGATCAGGGTTGTCCAACCTTTTGCAGAGGAGGGCCACATGGAATGATTATGATGAAGGAGAGACCCGCATGAACCCTACGCTCGATTTTTCGATTTTTTAAGCGAAGCCCAAGGCAACAAAATGTGAGCACTGCGCGCGGAGCGCACTGATTTCTTTTCCTTCCTGATAAAACAGATGAATAAATTACAACCGCCCCCCCCCTCCGCTGAGAGTGTCACACAAATTAACTGACCTATATGCATTTTTATTGGACCCAGAAGGTTCGAATGATTGATTATATAGTTTCAAATTGTTATCAATAAATCTGCTCACTAAAAGTTCGCACCGTACAAGCATCTCTGGCCGGCCGGGCGCAACCATGCGGCGGGCCGGACTGTGGCCCGCGGGCCGTAGGTTGGACAACCCTGTATTAGATCCTCCTGCAAACAGGAACTCGCAAAGAAGCCTCATTGGTTTATCAAAGTTGCAAGCTGACCGAAGTCAGTCTCTTCCCTTACCGAAATCCCAGATCTTGGCCAGATATAAAAATCCAGATCTGGCCCAGATCTGGAATTTCAATCTGGGCCAGATCTGCTGCAGATCTGGAATTTATATCTGGCCAGATAAAAAATTGGGCAGATATAACTTGATATAAAATAAAGTTTTATATGGCCCATATAAAATTTGATCTGGTTAATTTTTATTGCATCCATATATGGGCCAGATAAAACTTTATCTGGTTGATATAAAGAAAATCCAGATAAAGTTTTATATGGCCCATATAAAATTTGATCTGGTTAAATTTTATTGCATCCATATCTGGGCCAGATAAAACTTTATCTGGTTGATATAAAGAAAATCCAGATAAACTTTTATATGGCCCATATAAAATTTGATCTGGCTAATTTTTTTGCCATCCATATCTGGGCCAGATACAACTTTATCTGGTTGATATAAAGAAAATCCAGATAAACTTTTATATGACCGATATTAAAAAAATATATCTGGCTAAAATGTCAATCAAATAGGAAATAAGTGGCCAAAACTGGACTAGCATTGATATTAACTTTCCAGCGTGATCAGTTATCTCTGTTCTGGTACGGAGACCCATACAGAGAGCAAGACACACACAAAATATAAACACAGCTGTGTTCTAGAACTCAACTGGATTGGAACAAAGTGGAAATATGTAATGTGCAAGCTCCTTGCTGTTACCTAATCCGACTGCTATGGTCATAAAATGACCGCTGTTTAAAAATAATACTTGAAGGTTGAGTTCTTTATTCTTCTGTGGTCCTGTAGATGTTGATACTAAATTGCGTTTTGCTATTCTTTTATTTAATATATTTGCTTTAATAAATAAGTTCCAGGAGGGCGATATATGTTCCATTCAGTATCGAAGTTCAGTCCCAAAATATATTCCTTGTTGCCATCCGTTCCAAAAACTTCCTTACTTCTGACTGTTCAGTTCACTATAGAAACCTTTGCCAATGTCCTGACATCAATAGGTTATTATTTATGAATCTCCATCACCTTTTCTACCAATCCTTTCTGTTAAACTTCCTTCTGCTCTTTACTCCTACCATGTGGACACTAGTGTACACATAGCTCCCTTTCCTATCTCACTCCTAGAGTATCAAAACACATATGTCCATTGTTCAAAAGTGGCCTTCACACTTAATCAACCTCTGAGTCATCCTGTTTCAAGCTAAGACCCTGTGGTTGCCTAGCAACCCAGATAGAGATAGTTATTCCCCCTTTGACTTAGTGTATACACTGTAAGTGATTTACTATTGAAATATATATGCAAAGTGCAGTACCACAATATAGTGCAATGTAAATCTCTATGAAAATACACTATGTAAGAACATACAATCTTAAAGTTTTATCTGTCAATATAAAGTCAGGTATAACTGGATAAACATGATGTATATCCAGTTATACCTGACTGACTGTTTTATTGACAGATAAAACTTTATCTGCATATCTGGATTGACTCTATATCCAGTTATACCTGACTTTATATTGACAGATAAAACTTTATCTGCATATCTGGATTGACTCTATATCCAGTCATATCTGGCTTTATATGGCCAGATAAAACTTTATCTGCATATCTGGATGGACTCTATATCCAGTCATATCTGGCTTTATATGGCAAGATAAAACTTGATCTGCATATCTGGATGGACTCTATATCCAGTTATATCTGGCTTTATATGGCCAGATAAAACTTGATCTGCATATCTGGATTGACTCTATATCCAGTTATATCTGGCTTTATATGGCCAGATAAAACTTTATCTGCATATCTGGATTGGCTCTATATCCAGTTATATCTGGCTTTATATGGCCAGATAAAACTTGATCTGGATTGACTCTATATCCAGTTATATCTGGCTTTAAATGGCCAGATAAAACTTGATCTGCATATCTGGATTGACTCTATATCCAGTTATATCTGGCTTTATATGGCCAGATAAAGCTTGATCTGGCCAGATTAAACCAGATATAAAGCCAGATCTGGCATTTTGGTAAGGGTTACATTCATATTTAACGTCCATGATTAAGAATTGTTAATTGTCAACAACTCTGTAACTGGGCGAGATACATTAATCTGGGAGTGACTCGAACTCGGGACCTTATGATTGAAAGGCACCGGCGTTAACCACTGATCGAACTAACACTCAAGTGTATGCTATTTCTTCCCAAATTTTGAAATAGGTAGGGAATAAAGTGAAAACATACACATAGGAATGTTCAGTAAAGTTTGAAAGAAAATCCCAGCATGCAATTTACAGCTGATATTTGAAGATAATCATACAAACATTTATGGAATTGAAATGTATTTTGCTCGTGAAATGAGAGCCGTTAGCTGAACTAGTAACATTATGAAACAGTACTCGGATAAAAGCAACTATGCATGGAAGCTTAATCCCTTGACATATATCATAAGACCTGTTTCCTAAACTTTTTGCTTGGGAGCCCATGTTTTGTAATTTCCCTGAGCAAAATGGGTGTCTTATAAAATGTAAGAAATAAAAGCAGCCTTACACGGTAAATATGTTTTAGTTTAACTATATATATGGTTTTGAAACATTTTAACGTCTGAGCTAATACTCCACTTTGAAGAAGAAAAAATGATTGTGAGGAAGAGTGTAAGATATAACTTGAAATGGGCCATCATTAGGACAAGACAGAAATAAGAATAGTTTGCTAATACAGGCACTTGGGGAAAATGTATCCTTTTTTTTGTCTATCCGTACGTAAATAATGTGAGGACGACTTTGTGGCTATTATGCTACATTCCCAAAATTGCAACACTCGAATTGCTTGAAATCTCACATTATTTTAGAAATCACGCATGTTCTGTCCTCAATTTTACGCTGTGAATTAACGATTGGTTTCACTAGGTACCGGCACGTTCAATGTCTACTTATTCCGGGTCGCCAGTGAGACAAAGACGCTGCTGTTTACAGAGTCCGGTAACCAAGGGAACGTATGGCTCCAGGCTCGGATGGATATCCAGAGCTCCACGGATTACTACATTGTTATCGAAGCTATCGAGGGAGAAAGTTTTACCAGCGACATCGCCATCGACGACACCAGAAAGTATGACTATCCCTGTAATAGCCCACGTAAGTTGAGCCGTTGCCATGGCGATGTGTCTGTCCGTCCGTATGGCTGTCCGTCCCAAATGTCAACAACGGCGGAGAGAGAGGCTACTGCTACCCAGGTCCTCAGCAGTATGTTGTATCGACCTTGGTGAAATTTGTTACATATATTATTGGGTAACGAATGGCAATCACGAAAATGATAGGTCAAGGGTCATTTGGGGTCATGATAATGGAAACTATGCCTAGGTTTCATCTTTGACTTTGATCAAGCTTCTTTGTTTATTTGTTTGTTTATTTATTTGTATTATCAGAAAAGATATTACAATGTGAAAAGAAGTCTTCTATAAAGCCTGGATTGGCTTAACAGAGTAGAAGGCTCCCTGGTAAAAGAAGACAAATATAATACAAGTTGAATGAGCAGAATGATACAGATACTTTAAGGAGTAATAACTAGACAGGATAACATTGTCATAGTTCATAAAGAATTTAGCTATACATGTAATTACTTAATATATATAAATATAGCATAAAGACCGTATTAGTATGTTGTGATGATGTATTTTCTTAAATACTTCTTAAATAAACCCACACAACTTTTTGGTCTTTATATTATCTGGAAGGGAATTCCATGCTTTAATTATACGGTTACGAAAACTATAGATTCCTATATTGGTACGGTCAAAATTACGATGTGCATGCATTATAAGTATGTCTCGTTTGATAGTGATAAAAGTTTTGTTACTAGTAATAAAACTGTGGAAATTTTCCAGCAGTAACCCATTCCATGATTTGTAAGCAAAGGCCACAAGCTTCATTTTGATGATATCATAGTGATCAGCAAATAGTTGCTCGTAAAGTTGTACTGACTTTTCAGGTCAAAGGTCAATTTTAGTCAAATGGCATCAAAATGTGAAAATCATGTAGAAAGCCTACTCCCAATAGAACTACTAAGTGTATCATACGTTTGGTCTTTATGCTCAAGTTAAACCGTAGCGTTCAGCAGACTGCAGGCCATGACATTCTTACTTAATTGTCAGGTCGGAAGTCAATATTTAGTCAAAGAAGGTCAAGACCATTAAAAGAGAAAATATTAAAGCCGTCTCTTCCTATGGAAGTAGGATCTTTATATGATAACATGCCGGAAAGAAGCAACCATACATCTTAACATTTTTTAAAAATTTATTTTTTATTTATTTACTAAATATGGTTCTATTTTTTATCGTTTAGAATTGGTTGTTTATTACTATCTTTTTTAAGGCTTTTACAATAATTGTCTTACTGTACTATAGTTTCTCATACTTATTTATATTTAAACATTGACTATGATTTAATCTATTTTTCTATTAACATACTTCTGAAATTGTTTTGGACACTATACGTTTTAGTTTTTAGTATCGTTTAGTCCAGGTGTTTTTTGTTTTATATTGTTGCTTTTGGCTTTTACATGCTTTGCCTTATTGGTTCTATATATTTAATATTTTGGTTTTTGTTACTATTTGTGTTTAGGTTGTACATTTGTAAAGCGCTTTCAGCATCTTTGCTGATTATGCGCTATATAAATATTACTTATCATGATTATTATTACTACGTGTAAATGTTCATTTTGTAGGACAAAAAAAAAATCATAATTTGGGCTTTTCTCATATTCGGTTCACTTTCTCTAATTGTCTAATTATGACTTTCAGCCGTGACTCAACCACCGACTCAGCCTCCTGTCTACAACCCTGGATTCCTGGACTGTGACTTTGAGGGTAACAACCTCTGCCTCTGGTCTCAGGTACAGAGCGGTGTCCTGGATGACTTTGACTGGGATTTGGCTACCGGTCAGTCTGGCACGGTAGGAACAGGACCGCCAGCTGACCACACCAAACAGAGTCAACAAGGTAACTTGATTGTATAATACAATTGTGGTCTCTTGTGTAGTTGTTTACAATTATCTTTATTTTCTTCAGAATGCATAGAACAAGATTCTAAACTTTATCAGCAGGGCGAACAGGTCAAGAAGCTAGGATGTAGACTAACAATTTAACGGCTCGTCTGTACGTTGTAGTCAATGTGGTTCCTTGGTACTCTGTACAGAGTGTGACTCAGTGGTAAACTGATTTAGTCATGATAGTCATGCAAATAAATGAACTATTATCATCATAATAATCTGTCTACATTAAGGCAACATCAGGCAGGAGATTGCTATTGCCGTGATTTTCTATGCTGTCATAACTGGTAGTAATAAGTAAAATTACTTTGACTAGAAGTTCTGTGACAGTTTCCAGTAGTATCAATGACAAACAATTTAGTTTGCGATTGCCTGTGTTAGGGCCATTGTGTCCATACATCGTGTATTGCCACGCATTCAATTTCTGTGGCTATAATGATCAGTTCTGTAATAATTGTGCGTAGTAAAGTTACTTGACTAGAAGTCAGAGTGGTGTCCTTGACCATTCAATGATGCTTTGTGTTTTTCTGTAATTAATCCATATTTCACTTATTTTGGGCATCATGTCAGACGGAAAAAACTGCAGCCGCTACAGTAAGGATGAATTTAAAATGAAAGAACGCAGATTATATCTGCAGACCAGCAGTGCCTGTTGTGTGCAATGCAGATTGCCAAAGAAAATGATATACTTAATGCCCAGCCTGGCTGCAGCAATGCTGCAGTCTGCAGATCACAAAAAATGATGCACTAGGCTATGCACAGCTTGGCTGCAGTGATGCTGCAGCCTGCAGATCACAAAAAATGATGTACTCTATGCCTAGCCTGGCTGCAGTAATGCTGCAGCCTGCAGAGCACAAAAAAATGATGCACTTTATGCGCAGCCTGCCTGCAGTGATATTGCAGCCTGCAGATCACAAAAAAATGATGTACTCTCTGCGCAGCCTGACTGCAGTGATATTGCAGCCTGCAGATCACAAAAAATGATGCACTCTTTGCCCAGCCTGGCTGCAGTGAAGCTGCAGGCCTCAGATCACAAAACAATGATGTACTCTATGCTCAGCCTGGCTGCAGTAATGCTGCAGCCCGCAGATCACAAAAAATAATGTACTCTTTGCCCAGCCTGGCTGCAGTGATGCTGCAGCCCGCAGATCACCAAGAAAAATGATACATGTACTCTTTGTCCAGCCTGGCTGCAGTAATGCTGCAGCCCATAGATCACAAAAAAAGGATGTACTTAATGCTCAGCCTGGCTGTAGTGAAGCTGCAGCCCATCCTCACATATCAGCCTCCTATTCACACATGCAGTGCCTTTACTTCAAACTCTCTGAAAATCTCTTCAACTTTTGTCTTACAGGCCATTATATCCACATTGATGTATCGTCACAGCAACAGGATTCTGTGGCCAGGATCATCAGTCCAGTGATAGCCATGGATGGTCTCAACTACACAGATTCATGCTTGGAGTTCTGGTACCACATGTACGGACCCCACGTGGACACACTCAACGTCCTCATTACCGATGATCCAACAGATTTCAGTGAGTGTGAAGACTGTATTAAACAGAACTATAAAACTTTTTCAATTCTCAATCTCATTTTGTAGTCCTCTCGTGGTGATGTATCTTCAGCACATTGTCAGATATATACTTAATGTAGGGTGGTGAAGGCAACACATTTAACAGCCTGTTAACCATGGCACTGATCAGCCTAGCTGTTAGTCAACAGGCTGTAGAGTCTGTCAGCCAACAGTATAGCCTGTCAACCAACACTCTGCACAGCCTGTCAACCAACACCTTGGACATCCTAATAGTCGGCACACTAAACAGTCTGTCAGTCAACAGTTTGAATGTCTTGTCAGGCGACACACTTAACAGTCTGTGATCGAGACAGCTCTCTCAGCAGCCTAGCTGTAAGTCAACGCATTGTAGCTAGCCTGTCAGCCAACAGTCTGAATGTCTTGTCGATGACACAGAACAGCCTGTGAGCCATTGCACTGATCAGCCTAGCTGTTAGTCAACGCATTGTAGCTAGCCTATCAGCCAACAGTCTGAATGGCCTGTCAGTGACACACAGAACAGCCTGTGAGCCATTGCACTGATCAGCCTAGCTGTTAATCAACACACTGTAGCTAGCCTGTCAGCCAACAGTCTGAATGTCTTGTCGGTGACACACAGAACAGCCTGTGAGTCATTGCAATGATCAGCCTAGCTGTTAATGAACACATTGTAGCTAACCTGTCAGCCAATAGTCTGAATGTCTTGTTGGTGACACACAGAACAGCCTGTGAGCCATTGCAATGATCAGCCTAGCTGTTAATCAACACATTGTAGCTAACATGTCAGCCAATAGTCTGAATGTCTTGTTGGTGACACACAGAACAGCCTGTGAGCCATTGCACTGATCAGCCTAGCTGTTAATCAACACATTGTAGCTAGCATGTCAGCCAACACGGCCTGTCAACCAACACCCTGGACATCCTAACAGTCAGCACAGGCTAAACAGTCTGTCAGTTAACACACTGTAGCTAGCCTGTCAGCCAACAGTCTGAATGTCTTGTCCGCGACACACTTAACAGGCTGTCAGCCAAGACTCTGAAGGGCCTGTCAGTGAACTGAAATTATTATTGATCAAATAATATTTTTTTTGATATCACAGTCATTTGATTGACTAGCTAATGTGGAGTCCTTTTACTATGTCAATCACATTCACCATTTATTTGCTACTTTATTCTTGTAACCATGACAGCACAAAAATGTTCTCTCCTAAACAGCCTACGATGTAGTCTGGACTCGTTCCAGTAACCAGGGTTACGATTGGATGTACGAGCAGATTCAAATCTCAAACATGACAGAGGATTTCTACTACGTCTTTGAAGGTTACGCCGGTGCCTCCTTCCAAGGTGACATTGCCCTCGACGATATCGTTGTGGTCAACGGAACTTGTCCTGGGAGAAGTAAGTTTACAAATCATAGATTTGCCTTTAATAATAGTTATTAATACTAATAGTTCTTAATTTTCTCTGTCTAACCATGTGAAAATTGTTTTTGTCGTGATTACTGTAGGTAACTGTACGGAGCTTGGGTTATGTCGCAATCTGCATTAGCGTAGATGAAGTCACATTCTGTACTGTTCAAATCATATTGGAAATATCCATCCTTAACGATTAAAAAATTGTTTCTCTCTCAAAAGCAACATTAGCGTTCTCATACTTGACCAACATGTTTGAAAAATGATTTATCATTTTTTAAGGAACTTCTTTGGGCACACCAGACAATCCTTTTAAATAATATTATGAAGAAGGTTCATTTAGCGGTCTATTATAAAAGTGAATGTACTTTTGAATGGCAAAAAAGGGAAGCTTAAAAATGATTGCATGGAATCAGGTTTGTCTTAAATTTAAAGTATTATAAACGTTTGTTAAAATCTTCTTTTGTTATATGATGCCGGCTAATTGCTACTTTTCAGCAATCATACCAGATCTGCTCTGAGTATTATGGAAAAAAATAACATTACAATCTATCAAAATAAGGCATCTGTCTAGATATTTATGCACCTCACCAATATTTGAATGATCAAAATTCATTACTATAAGCTATTACTGTAAGTATAAGCATTGCTCTTCTATTTTGTTGTCATTCACAGAGGTTTGCGATTTTGAAACGGACCAGTGTGGCTACATCAACTTCCCTAATCCCGCATATCTTTACAAATTCCAACGAGGCTCGCCGAACGACCTCCCACAGCTGGGCATCCCGCGTGACCATACATATTATTCAGGATTTGGTAAATCAGCTTCAAATTTCTTCTTTTTTTTTCTCTTGACAGAGTGCACACTGAGTTAAGACAGTGACTGGTACACACATGTAAGCTACCCAAAAACAAAATGACACAAGCCCTTTTCTAACTTGGCTATGTCAAAATTTGAATCTTTTTTTAACGAGCTTCGTTAAAAAATATCCATTGTTTAACATTTAAGCTCTCTCTGCTTATCTGTTTGTCTGTTAGTCTGTTTGCCTGTCTAATTTGTCTACCTGTCTGTTACTGACTCATATCAGATGGTATGTTTTTGCTTGGGATTCCTTGATCCCATATGTTGAAGCTGTTGCCCATGTGAGATCCTTGTGAGATCCATGTGAGATCCATGTGAGATCCATGTGAGATCCATGTGAGTTCAATGTGAGTTCCATGTGAGGTCCATGTGAGGTCCATGTGAGATCCTTGTGAGGTCCATGTGAGATCCATGTGAGATCCATGTGAGATTCTTGTGAGATCCATGTGAGATCCATGTGAGATCCATGTGAGATCCATGTGAGATCCATGTAAGATCCATGTGAGATCCATGTGAGATCCATGTGAGATCCATGTAAGATCCATGTGAGATCCATGTGAGATCCATGTGAGATCCATGTGAGATCCTTCATAACTATTGAAACTACAATCAGCCGACTGGGACTTGGGGTAATGGGACATCCAAGTATGAAATCATGAAATTCTTCCCTTGGGGATTTAGCTCAATGTACGTACAAAATTTGTTCAAACCTCAAGGACAATGGGGGTAATAGTACAGTACTGTGATCGCTTAACTATCGTACAAAAATTTTCAACGATCGTAGAATTTCGAATAATATCGCGTAATATCGCACAATTTCGCACAAGTTCGTACACGAACTTTTCAACGAAATTTCGCACAATTCTAACGCATGTAAAATCGTACATTTGACCACAGGAATGTGTGCTTAATGAAGCAGAGAATTAACTCTGAACGGGCGAGGTGAAAGATTAGAATTTTCGGAGCCGTTCCAATAAAGATGTCGAAAAAGAATCAATGAAAAAAAAAGCATAGGCGCTCACTGGTCGAGGGCCAGTGGTTTTCCGCGTTTGCGGAATATCGCGGTAAAATGCGGAATTCATGAAATCTTGAAAAGCGAAAAACACGGAATTTGTTTTTCCCACCGATGCTTCTTTTAAAATGTATTTTCATGTGTGAATCAATTCACTTCAAAAACGGGCACGGAGGTAATTTACCGGTAAAAAGAAAAATCGAAGTTAAAAACAGTCAATTCATCCAGTCAGCATGCAAACATTTACACTACCGCTCCCGTATAAGGATCGTATAAAAGCGTTTTTAAACAAGTACAACAGAGCATTAACTCGTTGATAAAAGGAAATGCTATTTTTTTTTGTGCTCGATGAATGGAGATTAAAGTGGCCGAAAGAATTAGTGAGATGTTTGAAACAGCCATTTCCTACATCGTACTTAGCTCATGATGCTGTGATAACTGTTAATGATATACATCTAGAAGGAAAGAGGACGATGGTGTTTTCCCATATAATGTTTTAATAAGGAAACTATTCAATGGTCTTTATCCCCCTTTTCTAACATAAAGGTTGTGTTCCATGAAGGAAAAATTCAGCTTAAATTCATTTTTAAACTTTTGGGAAGATTTTGAAGAAATGATAAACTTATAAAGGGCGTTTGATGCAGTGCTAGGTGGAAAAACATGTTCCTCGTCTGCATCCGCTTTTTTGTTTAGGTTTTTGTCGTCCTTTTTTCTGTTAAGTTTTGAACGAGATCAACATGTATTTTGCTTGGTCTATAACACCTGTCGCTACGGTGCTTAGGTTCAAACATTTGACAGTTTAATTTCGCCAATAGCCTAGCCCTTTGTTGGATTTGTATTTCAAGCACAAAAAATCGTGTTTCAAATGGATTTTGAAGCACAACGATTATTAAAATGCTCACCGTAAAATGCAGATGATGTTCAAACAACACATGTCGTATATATTCCAATAAAGATCTGTGACATAGGATAAATGGAAGTGCGTACGAACAACGATGTTGGTAAAACTGGCAATTTTAGACAATTTTTATTCTCACTCAGTAAGCCTTACTGACGAAAATTAGAAACTACATGTACATTAAAGTTTTAGATGTTGAAAATACCATCTTTTATATTTAGGAGGATACAAAAGATTTAGAACACCCAAACAATCCCCCTTCCCGACCACCTCAGAAAAAAAAAGAAACGTCTTGAAATGTACCATAGGCTCACAGTGCATTGACACAAAAGTTATTTAATAACAGCTAGCTCTACACAGATTGTTTACATGTGTGTCGCCAGACAGTACAGTACTGCGCCAGACATCATTTGCATATTACACCAAAAGGCGGAATTCCTTTGCCTTGTATCAGATGTAGCTGGCTAGCAACAGGTGCACAAAATAAAATACCCTGGACGGACGGCCGACATGCAATGTTTGTTGGGAGTGATTGACAGTTGCTTTGTTACAGAAAGACGCAGCCTTTTGTTCAGTTGAAACATTGCATTTTTTTTAGTCTAAACCATAAGGAGTTATGGGCGCGAGGCCTGGTTGATCAGTTCCTTAGAATTCAGTTATGGATGCATTAAAAAAAGTTTACAACAGACCTCAGCCTGTATGTATCCCACTCATAGATAATTTGTATAATATTTTTTATTTTCGGTCTCGTTGGTGTAAAATATGGTAAATATGACGTCATTTGTATGATGCATAAGTAGCTTCTACGGACTTGACACCCCTTCCCCCACTGCCCCCCCCCCCCCACCCTCCCTCCTGCAACAACCTCTACTGCAGAAAGCAGTTCTCGAGTTGATACGGAAGGGCTGTCCGTTGTGTTGATCACAATAACCGACTGAAAAAGGTCACTCATGACTCATGCACAAATACCCCGTTCCCACGAACACGGTCTTGCTTCAAGCAAGCATAGGTGGAGCTAAAACCGTAACCGCAGATAAGCCCTGCAATTTGAACCCGCGTTTCAACGAGTTAACTCCGGGCATAGCGGCACGCTTGGAAAACCTTGGAAATCGTCCGAACCAGGTTATTGCAATAGAGAATACGAGCGATCGACAGATATATGCAGTGAGATTTTCGCGGGTGCATATATCATCCAAGCAGCGCACACACACGCTATTTTCTACCGGGGCTTTCCCGATACGGCCAACGTTTATCACCTTTGAAAAAGTCAATGCACTGGGCAGGGAAATCATTGTTCGTACCTGAAAAGCAATATTTTGAGTGGTACGACTTTTCGCGGGGGTTACGTTAAAACAATCTTTCATAGTTTCCAAAATAAAAAAAAATCAAATGGAAAACCTAAATGTAATCATATCAATTATATCTAGCAGATATGCCGACTTTGTGTGCGTACAATGTTCCAACAACTCTGGAAAAAAAATTGTTCGCACACTAAGTCTTTACCGAAAAGAAATATGTGACCCCTAACACAAAATGGTTGAGCTGGGCTCGATGTGCGCACCTGTTTTATACTGTACAATTGGACTAGACATAGATGTTAAAACTTTTCTTGGCAAGTTGCCAACAAGAAATTCCACTGCAGTGTATTTTGCTAGTATTGCATGGTGTGTAGGCTTTTCTCTCCCATACATAAAGATGTCTCAGTACACTGGAGCGTTTTCGACATATTATTTTCGTCGCACCAAATGCCAAGCAATGCGAATACTTCATCTTCCGACCACATACCCTGTACTCTACTCTGTCTACTTTTGCGAAAATATCGATAATAATAATAATAATAATGGCCTTTCCGGTTATCTGGACGTCTTCAAGAAAGCAACTCAAACTTTATACTGTATGCATGCGGATATACACGGGCAGCTATACACTGTGTACTACTCAGCAATGCCTTACGTAATTCCTTCATTCTCGCTGCATCGGTCCATTGTACACATGCACAACCAATATGGAAATAGACACAGTTTATGTCGATACAGAAATTAGCAAGCGGCGGAAACCACAACTGGTAAAATCCATCTTATCTTTTACACCCCAAGGCAATAATTTATTTACATTGATCAACGTTTACCCGGGCTTAGCTGTCCTAACCCCACCTCTCATGAGGGGCTTGATCAAGCTTGGGCTTGGAATTCCACTATCCTTATTCCCATCTTCAGACCGATATTTTCTCATACGTTACCGATATTTACCGATAACTACCAGTCGCCTCAACAGGGTGACCATCACCTCCCTTTACCCGTCCCCAAAATTAGAAAGACCTTGCGACTAAAACTACCTACTACGCCGGTAATATAGTGAACAGCGCTAGCCCTGTACACAGCACGTGTCTTCCTTGCATGGATCTTGCTATGACTAGCTTATTTACTACTGACGTCCAGAATGTTTGTTTTCCCAGAATGCCTACGGAGGTAGGCCTACCTGGGGTAAAATGAGGAACGCGCGTACTTATTGTCCAATCACTGCAGCAGGATGAGCTAACAGGTGTTTATAGGGACCCTGGGAGTCTTTGGGCTATTGATTACCAAAATAGTTAAAAACTTCTTTTTCACGAAATGAGACCACGTTCGACGTTATTAAATTACGGCACTGTAAAACGGGATGACACGGGGAACGGGCCCCTACCCACACCAGAATTGTTGTGCCACCCCCCTTCTCCCCCCCCAAATGACGAACATATTCGGAGACAGTCTGAATGTTTCTCTACTAAGACAATACCGTAACTCATTCGATAACGAGATTACGCAGAATGACATACAGGGTAGGCTATATGATCAGAAAGCCTACTTCGAAAGTTACGCCGTATACACCTCGCAAGAAAACTACGATAACCTTAAATGAAAAAAAAAAACAATATTTTGCACTTGCAGATCTGGCTTCCCCCAAAATGCAATGATAAGGTTTAGACCCAGTAGTACTTCTTAATACATTGAGTTTTCAATTTCTAGTCAAAAATATTTTCTGAAGAAAAACCGTACGATATTTTTCACAAATATTGATGCATAAGTGCTTCCTCACAATCAACATGCCGCCCGAAATTCGCTCCGCTTAGTACGCTTACGAAAACTTCTATATATATATATATATATATATATAACACGTGGAAAACCCGAGATTTTACACACCCATTGACATTGGTCACGGAACATAAGTAGGTCATCGACATTCGAACTTGGCAACTTGCCCAAGTTCATTGCACCGTGGGAACGACTCAATACATTGAACAAGATGTAACATTTTCCCCGCCATCTAGACGTCGAGTGTAACTTTTGGTGTAACATGCAAATTATTAATGGTACTATGCTGTGCGGTTAAAACTTATTGCGACACATACAAATTTTTGTTTTCTCGGGTGGTAGGGAAAAGGGGTGATTCGGTGAACTCAATCTCTTTGTATAGTACTTGGATACTTAAAATGACCATGTACATGCAGTTTCTATTTCTCTTTAGAAAGCTCTACTTAGCATTGTTATCCTTTGTGGATCTTTATTGGAATATATACGAAATGTACTTTTTGACGCCAGTATTTAACGGTAAGCATTTGTTAAATTTTTGACAGCTTCAAAATCCATTTTCAAAAAAGTCTGATTTCATGAAGGTTTTATAAAATCGACATACAGCTAGGGTAGGAAAATATTAACTTAACCACATTAACAAAAGTTGTTCTATTATCCAAATAAAATACATGTTTCTCGTACTGAGATCTGAAAAAAAACGGGCGGCCATTTTTCTTCTTTTCAAGCGCTAATATTAGTTTGGAATATGTGGCAACCCTTACAAAATAATTTTTAAGGATAGTTGAGATTTCTTGTAATCCGAATAGAAACTCGGGAATCAGGTAAAAGGAGGCCCATTGCGCGGACGAGAAACATGTTTTGTTTTTAACCGGCCCTTCTTCAAACTCAAAGTTGTTGGGTGGATTTTTTTTTTTCTTTTCAGTTGTTGGGTGGAATTTTTTCTCTTTTCATTCAGTTGGAGCCAACGGTAAATTATATAAAAAATTGACACAAGAAACGCTTAGTAACACTTTATTTTTCTTCTAGGTTTTCAAATTCTTTCTGCGACTTTAATCCTATTCATTGAGCACAATAGCATTTCCTGCGTAGAAACTCGTACATGGATTATACGAATGTCTACGCGGCAATTTGTTTGTCAACGAGTTTATTCGCGATTATACTTGTTTATACGTCTTTACACGATCATGTGCGCATACACATGTCCAGTTATACGTGAGCGGTACTGTACACTGCATATTGAATGTATGACATTTGAGTCTCGTAACTAAGTGATTTGAACCATAGATAAAAGTTGTATTGTATACTTCGAACACACGTAATATCAAAAAACGACTGTTGTAATTCTAAAAGGCCTATTCAACGATTTTGTGCGATTTTGTACGTTGTAAAACTGACCGCAAAAACCGCGAATAATTGTGCGAATTTCGTACAAATCTTTACGTCCGAATTTTTCAACGATTTTTTAAATCGCGCAAAATCGCATAAATTCGAATAACGTCGAATAAAATCGTAAAAAATCGCAGAATATCGTTTCTTCGAAATTGTACGATCGTTAAGCGATCACAGTACTGTAAGTTATAACATTTTTATGTCGATGAAATTTGCAGCAATGCTACATTAGGTACCATGTGAAAAGTAGGATGCTGAGGGGGCTGCAGCATCATGCAGCTTGGCTGGGTAGGACATAATCTATATTGTGCCTCTCAGTTTCACACAATAAACACTGTAGGTCTAGTAGTAGAAGAAAGACATCATCTATTAGGTACCATAAGAAAAGTAGGATGCTGAGGGGGCTGCAGCATCATGCAGCTTGGCTGGGTAGGACATAATCTATATTGTGCCTCTCAGTTTCACACAATATACACTGTAGGTCCAGTAGAAGAAAGACATCATCTATAGGGACCATGTGAAAAGTAGGATGCTGAGGGGGCTGCAGCATCATGCAGCTTGGCTGGGTAGGACATAATCAATATTGTGCCTCTCAGTTTCACACAATATACACTGTAGGTCCAGTAGAAGAAAGACATCTATTAGGTACCATGTGAAAAGTAGGATGCTGAGGGGGCTGCAGCATCCTGCAGCTTGGCTGCGTAAGACGTAATCTATATTGTGCCTCCCAGTTTCACACAATATACACTGTAGGTCTAGTAGACACTGTAGGTCCAGTAGAAGAAGAAAGACATCATCTATTAGGTACCATGTGAAAAGTAGGATGCTGAGGGGGCTGCAGCATCATGCAGCTCGGCTGGGTAGGACATAATCTATATTGTGCCTCTCAGTTTCACACAATAAACACTGTATGTCTAAAGTAGGTCTGAAAGTCTGGATGTAGCCAGTCTTAAGAATCGTTAGATGCAGTGTCTCTTACAAAATGGATCCTTTTTCAGTCCATCAATTCGTGAATTGATTGACATCTTTCTTCATCTTGGCTTTTTGTTTTGTATGATTCTTTCAGGACATTTCATGTATGTGGATCCATTCAAAGATAGTAATGTCTCAGCTTCAGGGGTGCTTGTATCCCCCCGGTACGACATTCCTCCCGGGAGCGTCTTCGCTAAGATCAGTTACTGGAGTGTTGAAAATGGTAGGTTTTCCAATTCTTAACATTATAATATAACCACACTTCATATCCATGTTTGTCAGGTTACGTCCTCGTTCATCTTTTATATTTACTCCTTTTGGGGGTTTTCAACTTTTACTTGCCCCATGTGTGATGTAAAAAATTTAATAACAAAAGTTAGCTCCTTCTTTATCCAAATAGTGCTCTTGCCAAATATACCTTTTTATTAACCATCATTTCTTGACGCTCACAATATCAAACTGAGTCAACCATGTCGGGTGAAATTTACTGTGATTTAAATTATTGACATTCCTTTAACAGACACTTTGAACATCAGTATTAATGACATGCCAAGACCAAGATAAAAGATTCCTTGGAAATTATCAACTTTGTCCCCAAATCTTGAACTGTTTATAGTTTAGGATTCTCCACCAGAAAATCAGGAAACAATATTCATAGATACAGGCATGAGCTTTTTTATCCGTGATATCTTTTCTACCGCGGGGACAAATACTATTATCCTAACACACTATAACATATGCAAACTGGAGCCTGTACCGCAGTTTTTGCAAAGTTCCGTGATTATTTTTGTACCCAAGGCTCATCACTGTAGATAGAACTATGCGATTGGTTTATCACATGATTCCATCTTACGGATTTTATTTTCTCGTCTCTTAAATATCTCAGTGGCCAATAGCTTCACTTTCATCGCACTCCAATACGAAGGAACTACCTCTGGAGTATCCACAGAGCCAGTGGAGTTCCACCAGGGCTCGTCGGTCACTGCCACTGGAGAGCAAGAATTCTGGCGCCATCGAGTCGGAAACTATGTCCTCGATTCCAGTTACACTGGGTTGATTCTCTACCTTTACGTCAGCGTCTTTGCTCCCTTCGGGGCCGATGCAGTCGCTGTAGACGATATCGAGGTGGTATTCACCGACATTTTGAGCTATACTTGTAAGTCTAAAGCTTTTATTCATGACGAGATTTAGTTCATTAACCATAGGTTGCATTTTTCAGCTCTCGTGACCTCAACTTACTGAAACTTTATCTCTCCTGCAAACAGACTGGTTGGTTTGTAAGAGTTGATTTTGTGTTCACACCTTGCCATGTCTGCCTTGATCTGATAGTGATTTGGCTACTAGCTGTGTGATGAGTTACATAATAGACAAATATAGGCAGCTCAACTAAGGTGCGAAAAGATGGGACTGATCACTCAACTAACCAACTGGAAAAAAACCTGCCGTTCAGTACAAATTGCAGCTTTTTGGATGTAACCTATAGCTAATGGACACTTTCACGGCATGTTCAAGTCTGTTACTGTAACTACTACAATTGCAATGAACCTCTTTGTGCAGTCAACTCTAGCAGATCTCGAAACGAAGTGTCTGTCTCGTGACCGGTCAATGGGAATTGAAAAATATGACCATTTCAAGCGTGATTAATACATATGTAGGGCAAAAAATGGGGATAAAAATCAAACTTTATCTTATACACCTTACAAAGACAAGGAAATGTCCAAGTATGTTAATTACCGGTATTTTTTATCTTTGCAGTATATACTTTGTATATATCTTTGAAGTATATATCTTTGAAGTATCCTTACGTATATACTGTATTATATATATTTGTACGCTTTTCTTTTCTTTTCTCCCAGGGAGTCTCCTAGCTACTGTACCTTGTTAAGTCTTTTTAAGACTTTATAGGAGACTTCCTTTCCCATTGTACACAATTGGCGATAAACAAATAAATAATGAAAATAGTATGTTGTGCAAACGTGGAATTTGTTCAGGTATCAAGAAGTAACGAATTCTAAGAAATTGCATGATAAAGGCAACAGGGGAGATGAAAAAAATAAATATTCGGTCCCTCAATCTATGCACTTTTTACAATGTTAGGAATTTTAACATGTGCTTTTTGATGATTTGCATTTTTGGAGTTTTTGAAGAATGCTTTATCATCGCGGTTTTTATCTGTTTCAAGAAGCGGTTTTATAAGTTATATAGCAGCTTTTGGCACGAAAAGTTCTTATCGAACCAAAACACATGACAATGTCTTAGATACACAGCAAACGTGCATTGGAATTTATTAGAGCAGATCTGTGGAACTTACCCATAAGGTGACTCAGTTCTTTCATAAATTCACCCTTTCCTGTATATTTTGTTCTTTTTTTTGTCTCTATTTCTCTTAGATTATTGCACATTTGAGACGGATGCCTGCTCTTGGGACAACGCCCAGTACGGAGATGAATTTGACTGGTTCCGCCACAGTGGGGGCACTGCTAGCTTCGGCACGGGACCTACCGTCGATCACACCCTGGGAACACCGTCCGGGTGGTACATGTTCATAGAGGGGTCTCATCAGAACCCTGGAGACAGGGCCCGTCTCGAGTCGTCTGTGAATCTCGCCCCAACCATAGAGTACTGTGTGCAGTTCTGGTACCACATATATGGAGAGGATGTCGGCAGTCTCAGGGTATGTTTTAAAAGTTCAACAACTTTCCTACCCTTACCAAAAAGAACACATAATAACCAAAAAATTCCCGCTCTAACACCATTCAACAACATCCCTACCCTTACCAAAACAGGCATGATCTTTATCTGCGAAATTGCGGAACATTCATGATTTCTTTTCTACCTTGGGGACAAAAACTATTATCCTAACACACTGTAGCATACCAAAACTGGAGCCTATACCGCAATTTTTGTAAATTCTGTGATTTTTTTTTACCCCAGGCTCTTCCCTGCCAAAAAGAGCACATTAAAAAAAAAAAATCCCCCCTCTAACAGGTTTTATAAACTCACGGGTAGAAACATGTTATATGTGTAAATATAAGGTACATGCTTTTATTTTGATTAGTTTTTATGTTTTAGAAGTTATAATGTCTTAGTACATGACATCATATTTCAATATTTAGAACACAAAACAAAAGAAATCTGCCAACAATCTTACATTAATAGAGTGTGCGAGTTCCTAAGGCCTTTGGTGTGAGCACCTAGCCAGCCAAAGGTGTGTATTGCTTATAAAATCAAGATTTAGGGAGGGGGTCGTGGTCAAATGGCTAAGAAAATGGATAGATGATCGAAGGATTGCAGTTTCGAGTCCTGGCCAGATCGTTCCTTGAGTCCTTTGGCAAGGCATTTTTTATCTCCATTGCCTCTATTTACTCAGGTTTATGAATCTAGGGACCTGCAATGTAAACTTGTAAATATAGTTGCATGAGCTGGTTTGTGGCTACGTCCTAGATTGGAAGTCCCCCAGGGAACACGTTGATGTTGCACACTCTAAGTACCCTGGAACAACTATTTGAATTGTACATACAATGGGGATGTGACAATTAAGTACCCAATGACCAGGAGTTTAACTGTAACAAAATTCATGTGAGAAGGCCTTGCCTTGATTCAAGATTGGAAACCTTGATACTTTGACCTTATTTGATTCTCTAGCCTTTAGCTCCAACCATTTTGTTTCTCTCTGGCCCTTATAGAAAATTTATTGATAAAAAACCCTATTATCAAGCTTGAGCTTTTTCCGCGAATTCTCGGAATACCTGTGATTTCTTTTCTACCTCAGGGGAAAAACTATTATCCTAACACACTGTACCGTACCCAAACTGGAGCCTATACCGCAATTTTTTTGCAAAATCCATGATTTTTTTTACCCCAGGCTCTTCCCTGCCAAAAAGAACACATAAAAAAATATCCCCCCTCTAACAGGTTTTAAACTCACAGGTTCAAACATGTTATATGTGTAAATAAGGTACGTGCTTTTATATTTTTATTAGTTTTTATGTTTTAGCTGTTATAAAAGTCATGTTAGAAGGCCTTGCCTTGATTCAAGATTGGACACCTCAATACTTTGACTTTATTTGATTCTCTGGCCTTTAGCTCCAACCATTTTGTCTCTCTCTAGCCCTTATAGAAAATTTATTAAAAAAAACTCTATTATCAGGCTTGAGCTTTTTCCGCAAATTCTCGGAATATCCGTGAATTCTTTTCTACCTCAGGGGAAAAACTATTATCCTAACACACTGTACCATATGCAAACTGGAGCCTATACCGCAATTTTTGCAAAGTTCCGTGATTTTTTTTTTACCCCAGGCTCATCCCTGTATTATATAAATGTTAAAATTATTATGTTCTTCTTCTTTTAACCCCCTTCTAACCAAAAATAATTTCATTTTAGCTCACTTGGGAGACTGGCCTGAGAAGTTACACCCTTTGGAGTATGGACGGGGACCAGGGTGACCAGTGGCTGTATGCGGTCATCCCCTACCTCCCACCCGATGACTACAGGGTAGGTCTAGTATTTTACAAATAAATCCCTCCTCTCAGACTGAGAATTTTCTAGACAGAGAAACACATTTTGAGACAAAACTTCAAATCTCTGTGCCAAGTATAGCCATCTTGTTTTATTTAATCATTGAATGACTTGTGGCAAATATCAGCTTATTCTGGATACATGCTATACAATATATATCATGGTTTAATGTTCAGTTGAGGCCTTTAATGTTTTAACCTTTAAAGCTCCTGCCCTTAGTCTGTTTTTGTTCCAGCTTCTGGCCCTCCTGTTGTTTATTTACGTTACCTAGACATTGCAGTAGATAAACAGTTTGTTAACTTGTTAATATTCTCCCTTCAGTTTATAAAGTGTTTGAAAACACACCCTTTTTAATACAGTGTTAGCTCAGTGGTTTGGAAGGGTGTTCCATTGACTAGTACCAAAATATGAGAATGCCGGATGGGCAAATGACACAGTTGCTCACGTAGTCACGTATTTTCAAAAACATTGCAAGTTGATTTATTGATATTGATATTGTCACTTCATTTATAACTATGCCGATGAAAAATCTAAACCCGAGTTTTAAATTCAGTTGAAGGACAGAGATCTGTCTCGTTAATCATAATGCCTAACGATAAAGGCCGGCCCTGTTTTTTCTTCAATTATTGCCAAATATCTGATCTTATTTATGGAGTATCGAACAACATTGCTGATATCGAAGGACATAACAGGAAGGTCAGTAAACCAATATCTAAAGTCTTTTCTGGAAAATTGTTGTAATTTTTTTGTATAACCATTCATTTCCTTTATTTTGATGTTGTCTTCAGCTTGTCTTTGAGGCCACAGTTGGAACTGGAATTAATTCTGATATAGCTATAGACGACGTCTACTATATGGCCACCTGCGTCTACCCTACACCGAGACCAAAGTTTAATTGTCTGTCCGAGTTACCGGCAGAGGAGGTGGCCGCTACGCAGGTCTGCGATTGGTCGGTCGACTGTTCGAACGGACGCGACGAGGCCATGTGCAGTAAGTAACATCTACATCTACATCGGTACTCTGCAATAGACTGGTGTTCATCTCGCATTTAATTAGTGACATCAACGGTGGCAGAACTAGGGGGTATTGGTCAGGGAGGGAGAGAATGGTCTGTAGGGGCGCTTTCGAGACTATCTAAGCGGAGCGCCACCACAAGTTGGCGCAGAGCGTACACAATTTTTTTGAGTAAAGATACTCCCTAGATCGCCGGAAATGACCCTTTCCGGGCCTTGCTAATTTGCAGATAAATGAAGATTAAATAGGTGTCATCGCCTTTTTGTCAGAAAATTACACCAACAAAATGTGACAAATGTCAATAGGTACTTGAGAGCGCAATAAAAAAGTCAATAATCGCGAATAAGTAAAAAGGTGGTAAAAAGCTGAAAATGGCGTCAGCAGTCCATTTGAGTCTGTCAGAACTGTATGAACACTTCGCCACTGGACATCACCAAGTCATGTGTTGCATATTAAATCTCTGCTAAGTCCCTAGATGTTTTCACTTTGAAATTTGTCAGCAGACGTTATCGAAATCAATTCTGGAGGCAAAGAGTTCCAGTAGGCAAAGAGTTGTAATCATCTGTTTTGCAGCGAGTGTTGGATGAACTTAGCTTGATTGAGTTGTCTAGTTGTACGAGCTGGCTTCTTAATGTAGGATGGGATAGGAATAGCAGTCTTTCCATTAGTTGCTTTATAAAGTACAGATAACTTCATAAAGCAAAATATCCATCTTTTAGATTTTATTTTTATCTTAAAGCGTTTTACCTCTGATCATTTCAAAGGCAAGAGAAGCCGACTCAAAAATACGTCTCTTGAGTACGCATGTAGAGAGGAATATTATTAGCAAAAAAGCAAAACAGAGATATATTTGTGTAATAGGGGATCCAATCTTACGGCAGTTTTTTATGGTTCGCTAACACTGTGCATCTGTGATACATTTTTCTTTTATGAAATTCAAAATTCTTTTGTATTGATCATCCTTTGCTTAAATAACCCCCCCCCCAACCCACCCCCTCTCACCCACCCAACGTTTCTCTGCTTCAGCATTAACCTTTTACTATTTGCATTCACCTTTCTACTATTTACGTAACTTCTGAATTTATTTTGGACTATATGCGTATTGGGCCTTTTTTATTTTTATATTTTTCTTTTAGTATTGTTTAGTATGAGTGTTTTTTTTTATATTGTTGCCTTTGGATTCTACATATTTTTGCCTTATTGGTTCTATATATTTAATATTTTGTTACTTTTTGTTTTTTAGGTTCTACATTTGTAAAATTTGTAAAGCGCTTTGAGCAGCTTTGCTGATTATGCGCTATATAAATATTACTTTATATTATTAATTATATTATATATAATATATATACTATAATTATGCGCTATATAAATATTACTTTATATTATTAATTATATTATATATAATATTTATATTATATATAATATATTCATTATATTATATTAACTTGATGATTGCATTCTGTTTTCTGCTATAGTGCCAAACAGTTTTGATGATGACCTGGGTCGTTACACCGTGATAGACTACGTACTGTATCCCTGGACCAACTCCAACGTCACAGACGGTCAGGGACCAACATTGGACTGGTCAGGTGACACCACGAGTGGTGCGTACATGCTGGTAGACACGGTGAACCCTAACCTAGCTGGTCGACCTATAGCTGTTCTGGTCAGTCCAGAGATACAACAGGTGTACGGGTCGTCCTGCCAGATCAGTTTCTGGTACTACATGTCCGGTGATGGTGAGTATGAAATGTGTCGTGTTGTCATAGTTACACCTAGTTATGATGGTGTCGTGTTGTCATAGTTACACCCAGTTACAGAAGCTTTAGATTGGGTTGAGTCATAGCTTATATCCTAAACAGCCTAGCTTCTGGTACTACATGTCCGGTGATGGTGAGTATGAAGTGTGTCATGTTGTCATAGTTACACCTAGTTATGATGGTGTCGTGTTGTCATAGTTACACCTAGTTACAGAAGCTTTAGATTGGGTTGAGAAAAAAAGATTCCACATTTGAGTTTAAGATGTTAAATTGGAAGCCACCTGACGTGTAAGTTGTAATCCAATGAGCTCTTGTGGGCTTCTCCCACTTTTGTGGTCGCTGAAGCGTCGTAAACACAACCGCTAATTATTAATATTATTATTGTGTAAAAGTAAGTTGGCCTGACGTTTCGATCCCAGCAGGATCTTCTTCAGAGGCTAAAAAAAAAAAAAAAAAATATTTATTTTAGATTATTACTTACCGGGAAGTAACTAAGAAAATGTGTTTTAGGTGTACTCCCAAGAATGTTTTTTTGTAAATAACTGTGTGGAGAGTTTGTAAACTGCGTACATTGTACATTTCATTAGTTACTGCCGTATGTAAAGTGATCCTTTCTTTTGACTTATTATTCTGTGACAATTGACCTCTAGCAAACACAATGACATGTAGATACATTTTTATGATATTTTGCCCTTCTTTTCTCCATATTTAAGAAAATATGCATTTCTCATTTTCCCCCGATTTTTTTCCAAAGCTGGTAGACTGATATTAGCATTCTCAGCATCTGATGATCCCTATGAGCAGACCATAGTCACAAGGATTTACGGTGACCAAGGCAGCTTCTGGCAGGAAGCTATTGTCAATCTCAACCGAATTGCCAAACCATTTGTGGTAAGTCTAATAAAACTTTAAGTTTACATGCATCATACAACAACTCCTAATCACAGACCATGGCTGAATGTGGTTCAGTATGGTCCAGTGTGGTGTAGAATGGTTAAGTACGGTGAATAGTAAGGTTCAGTATGGAGTGCCATGGTTTAGTATGGTGTAGTGAGGTTCAGTATGGTATCATGATTCAGTTTGGTTCAGTATGGTGTAGCATGGTTCAGTATGGTGTGGCATGATTCCATATGGTGTAGCATGGTTCAGTATGGTGTGGAATGGTTCAGTATGATGTGGCATGGTTCAGTATGGTGTGGCATGGTTCAGTATGGTGTGGCATGGTTCTGTGTGATGTGGCATGGTGCAGTATGATGTGGCATGGTTCAGTATGATGTGGCATGATGCAGTATGGTGTAGCATGGTTCAGTATGGTGTGGCATGGTTCAGTATGGTGTGGCATGGTGCAGTATGATGTGACATGGTTCAGTATGGTGTGGAATGATTCCATATGGTGTTGCATCGTTCCATATGGTGTAGCATGGTTCAGTATGGTGTGGCAAGGTTCAGTATGGTGTGGCATGATTCAGTATGGTGTGGCATGATTCCATATGGTGTAGCATGGTTCAGTATGGTGTGGCATCGTTCAGTATGGTGTGACATGGTTCAATATGGTGAAGCATGGTTCAGTATGGTGCACCATGGTTCAGTATGGTGTGGCATGGTTCAGTATGGTTGTAGCATGGTTCAGTATGGTGTGGCATAGTTCAGTATTTGTGCACCATGATTCAGTATGCTGCATACATTATGAATTCTGTGTTGTTTAGTTTAAATAGACAAATAACCTTTGGTGGTCCTGAATGATAAGACCAAGTCTGGGATGAACTGACTGTTTTCCAACTACAAAACTGGACTGAGTTTGTCTGAATTAAACATCCCTATCAATCAAGTATCATGTATTTATGAGATGGTGAACAATTTATGAATGTTTCGTTAACTTCATATTCAACAGCTTATATTTGAAGCTATGCCATCTCTCGGTGCCGGGGAAATCATCGCCATCGATGAAATCACAGAGAGCGCCACCACTCTCTGCGGACCTCCAGTCCGCCAGCCGTCGTGTCAGTCTAATGAGTTCAGATGTTCCAGCGGAGCTTGTATCACTGAAGATAAACTCTGTGATTTCACAGACGACTGTGGTGATTTCAGCGATGAGCTTCAGTGTAGTAAGTAGCTTTAACACTGGTACTAGCCTATGGAAGGGTGACTTTAGTCCGACATTTGAGCTTCAGTGTAGTATTAAGCACCCTTTAACACTGGTCCTAGCCTATGAAAGGGTGGCTTTAGTCCGACATTTGAACTGCAGTGTAATAAGCACCTTTCACACTGTTCCTAGCCTATGGACAGGTGACTATAGTCTGAATTCTGAGCTGTTGTGTAGTAAGTAGCTTTAACACTGATCCTAGCCTATGAAAGGGTGAATTTGGTCCAACATTTGAGCTGTAGTGTAGTAAGCACCTTTAAAACTGTTCCTAGCATATGAAATGGTGACTTTAGTCCAACATTTGAGCTGTAGTGTAGTAAGCACCTTTAACACTGGTCCTAGCCTATGAAATGGTGACTTTAGTCCAACATTTGAGCTGCTGTGTAGTAAGCACCTTTTAACACTGTGCCTATGAAACGGTGACTTTAGTCTGAATTCTGAGCTGCTGTGTAGTAAAGTAGCCTTAACACTGTTCCTAGCCTATAGACAGGTGACTTTGGTCCAACATTTGAGCTGCAGTGTAGTAAGTACCTTTAACACTGTTCCTAGCCTATGAAAGGGTGACTTTAGTCTGAATTCTGAGCTGCAGTGTAGTAATTAGTAGCTTTAACACTGGTCCTAGCCTATAAAAGGGTGACTTTAGTCCAACATATGAGCTGCAGTGTAATAAGCACCTTTCACACTGTTCCTAGCCTATGGACAGGTGACTATAGTCTGAATTTTGAGCTGTTGTGTAGTAAGTAGCTTTAACACTGGTCCTAGCCTATGAAAGGGTGAATTTAGTCCAACATTTGAGCTGTAAGTGTAGTAAGCACCTTTAAAACTGTTCCTAGCCTATGAAATGGTGACTTTAGTCCAACATTTGAGCTGTAGTGTAGTAAGCACCTTTAACACTGGTCCTAGCCTATGAAACGGTGACTTTAGTCTGAATTCTGAGCTGCTGTGTAGTAAGTAGCCTTAACACTGGTCCTAGCCTATAGACAGGTGACTTTAGTCCAACATTTGAGCTGCAGTGTAGTAAGTACCTTTAACAGTGTTCCTATCCTATGAAAGGATGACTTTAGTCTGAATTCTGAGCTGCAGTGTAGTAAGTAGCTTTAACACTGGTCCTAGCCTATAAAAGGGTGACTTTAGTCCAACATTTGAGCTGCTGTGTAGTAAGCACCTTTAACACTGGTCCTAGCCTATGAAATGGTGACTTAAGTCTGAATTCTGAGCTGCAGTGTAGTAAGTAGCTTTAACACTGGTCCTAGCCTATGGACAGGTGACTTTAGTCTGAATTTTGAGCTGCTGTGTAGTAAGCACCTTTAACACTGGTCCTAGCCTATGAAATGGTGACTTAAGTCTGAATTCTGAGCTGCAGTGTAGTAAGTAGCTTTAACACTGGTCCTAGCCTATGGACAGGTGACTTTAGTCTGAATTTTGAGCTGCTGTGTAGTAAGCACCTTTAACACTGGTCCTAGCCTATAAAAGGGTGACTTTAGTCCAACAATTGAGCTTCGGTGTACTTTTAACACTGGTCCTAGCCTATGAATGGGTGACGGTAGTCTGAATTTTAACTTTAGGGTATCATATTCCCCAAAAAATTGAGAAAAAACAAGTGAGTGCTAGCAGTCTTTCTATAAGCATTAATTCCAGTTTTCAAGATATTCAGTTTCATTTTATGCTAGCCAGGCAAAATTGATGCTCAGTTTAGGTCCTCAATGCAGGCCTAAGTGATACTGTTAGTCCATAGGTACACCCCCCCCCACCCCCTAGCTGAGGGAAATCACCACAACATATTGTCCAAGGGAAAAAAAAAATCTCATATTTATTATATCTTGGGAAGGAGGAATCTATTACACATGACCCTTTAACAGTAGATCCTGTATATCTGGCCTTATGTCACATGAGATGTCTCAAGAAAAAGAAAAAAAATTCAATCTATGTACATCATCTGGCAAAAAAAAACGAGCTAGATGCTTAGAATTTATCGGCACTATAATGATGCTGTTAGGTAGGCCTATTATCCCCATTAATAATCAACTACTGTATTAAAATGTTTTTGTGAATACCGATTAAGTACACATGCACACCTATTGCTTGAAAGTCCTCGGAATCAAAGGTTTGTAATCAACAGCAGGTCGTTGGTAAGCTGCAGCCCCTTCAATTTTTCACTCCCAGATTAATGTATGTCGTCCAGTTAAAGAGTTGTTGACAATTAACAATTCATAATCATGAACGTTAAATATGAATGTGAGAGACTGACTTTGGTCAGCTTGCGGCTTTGATAAGCCAATGAGGCTTCTTTGCGAGTTCCTGCTTGCAGGAGGATCTAATATACATACATACATATATCTGGCCCATTCGTTCAATATGGTTGCCCACCCCTGCTAGATATGACTGTGTCAATGTCGTTCACATCCAGGCGAGGCAGACAATCTCCGCTCCGGGTTCGAGAACGGTCTGGGCCTCTACAGCCAGGTCTCGAACGGTCAAGACGACGCAGACTGGCTTTGGACTTCAGGTCAAGCCATCGACAACGTCGACAAGTCCGCACCGACCCGCGACCACACCAGGAACGATCTCGGCGGTCAGTTCTTACTCTTTGATCAGACTCAACCCGAGGTCACCCAAAGTACGAAAGCTTGGCTCACCAGCCCGGCGGTCACTCCGGGATTAGCCGGTGGTGTCTGTGTGGTGAGTGTTTATTATAGTTTTCTTTTCTTTTCTTTTTACTTTTGTAAAACAGGTATGCTGGTCGAGAAATTGATTGCTTTAAATCATTTATAGAAATGTAATATGTTTTAGTCCATAATATAATTGATAAAATTAATGTCATTAATATGATTGGTATCATTAATGTCATTAATATCATTGATATCATTACTATCGTTGATATCATTAATATCATTAACATAGTTGATATCATTACTATCCTATATATAACTAACATAATTGATATTATTGATATCATTAATGTCATTAATTACATTGATATCATTAATATCAATGATATTATTTGTGTTAATGATTCTTGGCATACTGTCGGAATGCTTTCTAGTGTTTAAAGATTACTTAAAACAAAAGCTCAAACCAAACAGTCAACAAACCAGACAGTAATTTGAATTTGAATGATTTTTTGATCCAATTAATTGACCAACTCCAATTGAGATACAGTCAATATAATCAATATAAATTAAATGTAATCAATATATTCAGTATGATCTATACCATCAATATAATTGTGTTGATTCCTGGCATACTACCAGAATATGGTCCTGGTGTTTTATGCTCACTATAAACGACAGAATAAAACAAACAGTAAAACAACACTAAATAACTAAAGTCATTGAAATTTGACTTTTGATCACAAATAATTTTACCAACTCCATGCCGAGGCCTAAAAGCATTCTATAGAAATGCAAGTATACCTGCCTGGTTATATCAGAAATAATAAAAAAAAAAAAATCCACTTCTCAGTCAAATTGTTACCCTGAGTGTAGCCAGGGGGGTGGGGGTGGGGGCGGGGGTGTGTTTAATACTTTTGGTAAATACTAAATGACATGTTTTAAAGGGTGTGAAGACTCGCGCAAAAAGAAACGTCTAATGCCGGTAATCTGACGAATGAGGTGTAACAGAAGTGTTAGACACCACCATCGATCCCAGAAGTTACACACACACAGCTTGCTACCGTCGGTAATTAGACACTAGTGTACAGTCAGTACATACTGCTGCGGTCAATACCCACAGCACAGTGTTCAAACGATACAGCGATGGACATCTCAGGTCCAGCTAAAGATAACAAGGTATCACGTTTCATTACTGTCTACATTTTGTGGCGACACAAAACAAAACGTCACTTGCAAGCAACAAAAAGTTAAATTTTTTCAGATGGCCGCACGCTGTTTGGGGCGATTCTTCAATGCCTTTAACTTAGCGTTGTTTTCTTTCTACTTGCAGCTGAAACTGTGGTTTTACCTGTGGGGTGACGATGCTGGCACTTTGACCGTTTACTACAGAGATGACTACGCTGGTCCCATCACTCCTATCTTCACCTATGGACAGAGCAGAAACTATGACTTTTGGCAGTCTGTTGAAACAGAGTTGCCTTGGTCAGGCAAAGGACAGGTTAGAAGTCAAACTTTACCTACAACCAGATGCTTAGAAAAAAATATATTTTACTCCTTATTGCCTCAGTAGTGTTTTAATAAAAAAGTTTGGAATTTTAGTGAGAAATGAAAAATCATTAAAACAGATACATAAACTGGGAGAGAACAGGTCTGTAATCTTTAGGTCAAAAGTCCACTGCTTCAACCACTTAACCACATTGCTCTCACAACCCCAGGACAAAGAGGGGTGGTAATGTCATGGTAACGCAGGGATGTGCCCAGGATTTCCTGAGTGCCGGGTATACTGATCGCCATCCTGGGGTCTAAGGGGGTTGAGAAACTTTTCGATTTTTGAAGGTGCTGAGATGCCAAATGCTGGCAGTTGTGTAGCTTTCTAAGCACATACACAAGTACTAGTTTTGCTAACAATTTACATTTTTTAATTTTTTTTTTAAGTGAAATATATTACGTACCTGGTAAAAGTTCTTAGTTTGTTTCAAAGAGATTTTACAAGGGACCGATTGAGAGCCGTAAGTAATGTTTCTCGCATGCGTAACTGATGCATTATTAGTCTGTATGATTTTGGCAAAGGCTAGGCCCAATTTATGTTGAACATATTGTTAGGAATGTCGAGATTTTAGATGAAAATAGTGCTGGACATGATTCACAATTTTAAAGACAGTGCTGGGCGGTAATTTTTAGTGCTGGGCGGTGCCGCCCAGTGCCGGCCAGTGTGGGCACATCCCTGGTAACGTAGAGAGGAGCATCATGGGTAGTCTGCGATAGTATACTTCTTAGGTTTGATCCTCAGTTCTGGTCTTCTGCAGATGAGGTGATGTGCATGTGCTTGCGTACTATGGTAGTAGTAGGGGATTTAAAGGGTGTTAAGACTCGCGCACAAAGAAACGTCTCATGCTGGTAATCTGACCTAGTTTTGAATGAGGTGTAACAGCAGAAGTGTTAGACAACACGATCGATCCCAGAAAATAAACAGCTTGCTACCAACGGTAATTAGACACCAATGTACAGTCAATACATGCAGCTACGGGTCAATACCCACAACACAGTGTACATTGCAGCGATGGACATCTCAGGTCTAGATAAAAGCTAACAAGGTATCACGTTTCATTACTGTCTGCATTTTGTAGCGACAAAAAGAAAACTTCACTTGCAAGCAACGGAAAGTTACCTTTTTCTGAGCGTGGCACGTGGTTTGGGGTGAGTCTTCAATGCCTTTAACATGCATATCATTCTAGCTGTGTACCTTTCTCTCTCGTTAAGCTAATATTTGAAGCAACAGGCGCCACCGGTCCCGACGGCAGCGTGGCCATCGACGACATTTCGATGATCGGAGACTGCACCTACTCTGCCGTGGGTATCCCGGGTACCCCCACCACCGTCGTCCCACCCACGGGTAGCACCCCTCAGCCAGAGTGTCTCAAGGAGTGGTACATCTGCCCCAAGGACCCGGACATCTGTGTGACACCCGGTCAGATCTGTAACTTTTATAACAACTGTCCTAGCGGGGAGGACGAATCTGCTTGTGGTAAGTTCAAAGTCATAGCCTAAGGGCCCGACAGTTTTTATATATGAGTAGGGGCCTTCTCCTTATTCAGAGGGGGTCATTACTGAATAATGGGGCTCCCCAGCCACGTTGTAATATACTAGAGGGCGCTGTCATGTCGGTCCCGTCTAGCTCTGCGAGACTTGACGAACACTAGTCTTTGACCGCAGATCGTCACCGTACTGTAAGATGAACACTGGTAGTAAATACAAGTTTGTCTGTGAATCTTTTGAAAATATAGTTTTGAAGTTATCAAGTCAACATAGTTTTCTTTACGCACTTTTAACGTGTGTTTTCTATAGCAATTTCTTGTCTTTTGGCCAAACTGGACAAGTAGAACTGCATTTTGCCAGTCAACCACCCAGTGCCAGCATGCAAGTTCATCTGGCATGGTTGACACGGTCGTGCTATTTTTGATTCAAGAATTTGGAGACAGTAATAATAATAATAATAAGTAATATTTATATAGCGCATAATCAGCAAAGCTGCTCAAAGCGCTTTAAAAATGTAAAACCTAAAAACAAATAGTAACAAAAACCAAAATATTAAATATATAGAACCAATAAGGCAAAAAATGTAACTGCCAAAAGCAACAATATAAAAAACACCCCTGTACTAAACGATAATAAAATAAAAAGAAGCCCAAAACGCAATAGTCCAAAACAAATTCAGAAGTATGTAAATAGTAAAATAGATTAAATCATAGTCAATGTTTAAATATAAATAAGTATGAGAAACTATAGTACAGTAAGACAATTATTGTACTGAAAGCCTAAAACAGATAGTAATGAACCCCCAATACTAAACGATAATAAATAGAACCCTAAACGTAGTAAACATAAAACTAAATAAATAAAAAATAAATCATAAACAAAATAGAATTAAGTAAATAGTTCCCAAACGTAGTATCTATGCATAATAAAAGTCAATTACACAGTAAAAGCGAGTCTAAAATAATATGTTTTTATCGATTTACGCGCATTAGGGGCCGGTATGACAGCACCCACAGAGTATAGAAATAATGGAGATAATCAGTCCCATTGGAAATAAGTCACAGCTGTCAAGTAGAAATTACAGTAATTAATACGTAAAGATCCATTTAATTAACAGTAAGAACAAAAGTCACCGTCCCGAAGAAAACATATCGCCATAAAATGTAATTGCATTATGTTTTACTTTTTTTTTTAAATTATTGGTTTTTTGTTTGTTTTTTTTGGTCTCTTTTTCAGCTGATTGTGAATATGACAACGGTGATTTCTGCGGTGCCATGGACGTGGTTGGTTGGGTCGAGGTCCCGGCAGGATTTTATCCTCAGTATCCGGTACTAGATGGCAACCGGCTTCCACTAGGTCGGTGTAAAGAGTGCAATCACCTAATAGTTATCAGAGTTATCGTACAGCAGCTAGGAGTTATCTTGTCTTAGCCCTTGTCTTCAATGTAATAGCCTAATAGTTATCAGAGTTATCGTACAGCAGCTAGGAGTTATCTTGTCTTAGCCCTTGTCTTCAATGTAATAGCCTAATAGTTATCAGAGTTATCGTACAGCAGCTAGGAGTTATCTTGTCTTAGCCCTTGTCTTCAATGTAATAGCCTAATAGTTATCAGAGTTATCGTACAGCAGCAAGGAGTTATCATGTCTTTGCCCTTGTCTTCAATGTAATAGCCTAATAGTTATCAGAGTTATCGTACAGCAGCAAGGAGTTATCATGTCTTTGCCCTTGTCTTCAGTGTAATAGCCTAATAGTTATCAGAGTTATCGTACAGCAGCTAGGAGTTATCTTGTCTTAGCCCTTGTCTTCAATGTAATAGCCTAATAGTAATCAGAGTTATCGTACAGCAGCTAGGAGTTATCTTGTCTTAGCCCTTGTCTTCAATGTAATAGCCTAATAGTTATCAGAGTTATCGTACAGCAGCTAGGAGTTATCTTGTCTTAGCCTTTGTCTTCAATGTAATAGCCTAATAGTAATCAGAGTTATCGTACAGCAGCTAGGAGTTATCTTGTCTTAGCCCTTGTCTTCAATGTAATAGCCTAATAGTAATCAGAGTTATCGTACAGCAGCTAGGAGTTATCTTGTCTTAGCCCTTGTCTTCAATGTAATAGCCTAATAGTAATCAGAGTTATCGTACAGCAGCTAGGAGTTATCTTGTCTTAGCCCTTGTCTTCAATGTAATAGCCTAATAGTTATCAGAGTTATCGTACAGCAGCTAGGAGTTATCTTGTCTTAGCCCTTGTCTTCAATGTAATAGCCTAATAGTAATCAGAGTTATCGTACAGCAGCTAGGAGTTATCTTGTCTTAGCCCTTGTCTTCAGTGTAATAGCCTAATAGTAATCAGAGTTATCGTACAGCAGCTAGGAGTTATCTTGTCTTAGCCCTTGTCTTCAGTGTAATAGCCTAATAGTTATCAGAGTTATCGTACAGCAGCTAGGAGTTATCTTGTCTTAGCCCTTGTCTTCAATGTAATAGCCTAATAGTAATCAGAGTTATCGTACAGCAGCTAGGAGTTATCTTGTCTTAGCCCTTGTCTTCAATGTAATAGCCTAATAGTTATCAGAGTTATCGTACAGCAGCTAGGAGTTATCTTGTCTTAGCCCTTGTCTTCAATGTAATAGCCTAATAGTAATCAGAGTTATCGTACAGCAGCTAGGAGTTATCTTGTCTTAGCCCTTGTCTTCAGTGTAATAGCCTAATAGTAATCAGAGTTATCGTACAGCAGCTAGGAGTTATCTTGTCTTAGCCCTTGTCTTCAGTGTAATAGCCTAATAGTAATCAGAGTTATCGTACAGCAGCTAGGAGTTATCTTGTCTTAGCCCTTGTCTTCAGTGTAATAGCCTAATAGTAATCAGAGTTATGGTACAGCAGCTAGGATAAGGTGACCATATTTTCGTGACTGAAATCGGGGACATTTATTGCGTGACTGATATGGGGGAGGGGTTTAAGGGAAGGGGATGTCCCCTTCGTTTAGAAAATTTTCAAGTCCCTAAGGTGCTTAGATGTAAAATGGTGATACTTTTAAGCACTTTTTAAATCAATTTTATTTTCAAAAATGTAGCTTTTTCTTAAATGAAGTCCACTTACTTTACGTGGTTCTTTGAGAGCTTGTGATTTGCTCATGCTCACACTATAAGTGTCGTTGTGTCGCCGTAGTTGCCATTTATACGGTCGAAAGAGTGCTAGGCTAGATCGATCTAGCATGTTTTTAACAGTGTTTCCACTTTACACTGGCCCACCTGAAATACTGGTAATAAGTTCCGTTCTGCGACTGCACACTTGACTAAATTTTGTTTTTACAATTATGTTACTAATAATGTGGGATATTTCCGAAATTCCTGAACATTTTGACGAATCGGGGACATTTTCGGGGACAGCACACTGTAATCAGGGGCTGTCCCCGAAAATCGGGGACGTCTGGTCACCTTAAGCTAGGAGTTATCTTGTCTTAGCCCTCGCCTGCATTGTAATCACCTAATAGTCATCAGAGTTATCGATCAGCAGCTAGGAGTTATCTTGTCTTAGCCCTCGCATTCACTGTAATCACCTAATAGTTATCAGAGTTATCGTACAGCAGCTAGGAGTTATCTTGTCTCATAGCGGTCGTCTTCACTGTAATCATGTAATAGTTATCAGAGTTATCGTACAGCAGCTAGGAGTTATCATGTCTTAGCCCTAGTCTTCACTGTAATCACCTAATAGTTATCAGAGTTATCCTACAGTCAGCAGCTAGGCGTTATCTTGTCTTAGCCCTCGTGCACACTGTAAATCACCTAATAGTTATCAGAGTTATCTTACACCAACTAAGAGCTAGCTTGTGTTAGCCCTTGTATATTCAATCGTCTCCAGTAGTGCAGGGGCGAGGTCGCTATCCCAAAGTTTCACTTTTTCTTTCATATGCCACAATCTTCTAGTATCATTCCCATCCACCGTTAAAAAATGAAAGATAGGTTAAATCTAATTTTTGGGGGTTGACTCTCGTACATAATTCATCTGTTTTCATTTAACGATTGCATCATATTTATAAACCAAGAGATTTGTGACTTTTAAGTGAAATACCCAAAAAACAGTGAATTAAAGAACAAAAAATGTCATGACAGCCTGCTATACCAGGAGCTCGCAGTTACCTTCTTATCATCTATTGTTCGTTTCTCGATGGTACGTTTTAGTTCCAGGGAACTACTTGGCGACCTTTGTGTCCTACAGTTCTTTGATGACCCCCATGCTCGGCCCCTCTGGATCCCTCTGCCAGTTTGAGTTTGACTATTACATGAACGGGGATGCCGGTTTCTTGGAGGTGTACCTCATCACGTCGTCCGGTGCACCCAATCTCTTGATGAGAGTTGAAGGAGATCAGGGCACTCTGTGGCAACACCCTTCTTTCTTCCTCGAAAAGCAGCCGAGATTCCAGGTATTATAATTGTCTTTATTTCCCCCGTATTTTTCAACGTAAAAGTTTTGAAGAAAAGATGAGCTGGATGAGATGAAAGGTATCTACATCATAAAGTCCCTTTTCCAATAAATATTTAGACACATGAAAAGCATTAAGTTTAAAAAAGTTCATAAACAATGGAAACCTGAGTGACAAATTATAAACAAAATTTGAAAAGTTCAGAACACCTTTGTGTTTTTTTTGCCAAGAACAGGTTTGAAACTTGTGCAGTTTAAAGATCACAAGTTTCAGATGCCATTCTAGCAAAAGATTCCTTGACCCTAATAGAAATCAGAAAACTTGAGGATGAGATGAGGAGGAGGGGGAGTGGGGGGTGTGGAGGTGAGGGTGGGGGGTGGGGTAATAATCCTGTGTATTGAGATTCCTCTCTGGGCCGGGTAAAGGGAAACACAACAAATGCACCAGTGCTTTGGTGGAGGGGATAAAACCTATGGGGGATGTTGCTTTTGCTAGATCAGCTCCACAGCTCTGGAACAGTCTCCCTTTACGTTCCAAAATAATCCAGCATGTGTCAACTATCCAGAATGAACTCAATACGTTCTTATTCATGAATGCGCGTATCCATTTGTTTGATAACTGTTGTGTCCATTTTGGGTACTTTGCTCCTGCAGCACTTCTGAGCAGTTTTGTTTTAACTGGATAAAAGCGCTTTGCAAATTCTTATATTATTATTATTATTATTTAAAGCCTTGGCATAAGAAACGACAAGATTTAGTATCTGGGAAGTATGAAGGGTGTGTTCTTCATCTAGGAGAAAATCTCAATTTTCCCGCCCAAAAAATGTCTTTCAAATTGTGTGAGAATTGGAAAGAGAGTAAAGCTCTCATAGACAGTGAAACGTTAATTGTAACTTTTATCCGTTCGGATTCTCTCTACATTCTTAGGTGGCTGCTTGGCATGTTAAATTATCTGTTTCATTATCAGTCCAGATTATTACCATTTTTAAATTTACAACATTGGGTATACTATCAAATTCTTTTTTTTTTCTAACCCCTCAGATTCAAATTGTGAACCAAAGGCTCTCATCTAACGCCCAAGTCGCTATCGACCGTCTCAACTTTATAACTTGCGACACCGAATCTACTCTGCCTTCCAAAGGTAGGTCAGAGGTCACTGTAAGGCTCATTTGCGACGGCGAGGGGGTTAAGCTGTGTTCAGTCAAGCGTCACTCATGCCACGAAAGTGTCCATTAGCTATAGGTTGCATCCAAAAACCTGCCATTTGTACTGAACGGCAGGTTTTTCCAGTTGGTTAGCTGAGTTATCAGTCCCATCTTTTCACCCCCCAGTTGAGCTGCCTATTCATCTATTATGCAACTCATCACACAGCTAGTAGCCAAATCACTATTAGATTAAGGTAGACATGGCAAGGTGTGATCAAATCAACTCTTCCAAACTTATCAGTCTGTTTGCAGAAGAGATAAAGTTTCATTAAGTTGAGGTCAAGAGAGCTGAAAAATGCAACATATGGCTAATGGACTAATTCTTGTCATAGGCTCATTACCACCTGTACCCCCTCTCCAACTCCTACGAAAGGTATTGAAGTATTCGAAGCCGTTGCGACTGACATAAATCTGTTTAGGACTCTGTAGATCTCTCCAAAGTGACATAGCAAACTATCAGCACATCTTGATGCTTGTCTATCTTAACTCCACATGTTTACATGATAGAGCAGAGCGACATCTCGAATGATCGTAAATTTAAAGTATATACACAAAATTGCGTGCGATATTTCCCGCATGGGGGCGTGTGTTACAGACGAGGGTACTGCGTGAAAATATATTAGACAATGGTACAGCACATTGTTCATCATAAATATACTGGCACCCCTCTTAGCAAATTGAAGAACACAACAGTGCATGTAGTTCATTGCCATTATATGCTACTAGTCATAGGCTGCTAGTCGTAGGCTGCTAGTCGTAGGCTGGTAGTCGCAGGCTACTAGTCATAGGATGCTAGTCGTAGGCTGCTAGTCGTAGGCTGCTAGTCGTAGGCTGTTAGTTGTAGGCTGCTAGTCGTAGGCTGCTAGTCGTAGGCTGGTAGTCGCAGGCTACTACTCATAGGATGCTAGTCGTAGGCTGCTAGTCGTAGGCTGCTAGTTGTAGGCTGGTAGTCGCAGACTGGTAGTCGTAGGCTGGTAGTGGCAGTCTGGTAGTTGCAGGCTGCTAGCCGTTGGCTACTTGTCGCACGCCTGCTAGTCGTAGGCTGCTAGTGGTAGGCTGGTAGTCGCAGGCTGGTAGTCGCAGGCTGGTAGTCGTAGGCTGGTAGCCGTTGGCTGATAGTCGCAGGCTGCTACTCGCAGGCTGCTAGTCGCAGGCTGTTAGTTGTAGGCTGCTAGTCATAGGCTGGTAGTCGCAGGCTGGTAGTCGCAGGCTGCTAGTCCCAGGCTGCTAGTCGTAGGCTGCTAGTCGAGAGCGGTTAGTGGTAGGCTGCTAGTTGTAGGTTGCAAGTCAGGCTGCTAATCGTAGGCTGCCAGCGGAAGGCTGCCAGTTGCAGGCAAATAATAAAAAGAATATCACGTAAACATTTGAAATGATTTAAACAGAAAAGAAAAAAACATCAAAATGAAATCTGTTAGTTGTTTCATATATTTTTGTTGATTAATTTAATAAAAAAAAAAATAGCGCAAAAGAAGGACTTTTGGTCAAAGGTTCTAAGTTCATACTTCAAGTAATTTTTAATCTTGTTACTAATACTTGCACTTTTGATATAAGGGAAGATTAATGTCAATAATAATCATATACCAGGAAGGTCTTTTAGGACAAATTTATGACCAAAAACTGATCCAAAATGTATGAATTTGTTGAACTTTTTAATTGTACTACTCCAGATGCCAACTGTACATTTGAGTTGGGAACCTGTGGATATTATCAGATGAAAGATGATGACTTTGACTGGACACGGCAGGCAGGGACCACCTCCTCGACGAATACCGGTCCAACATCGGATCATACCACTGGAACAGGTCAGCTGAAATATATTTTGTAATGAAATAGTCTGGAGTTCTTATTACCAGATTCTCAATGTTGAAAGACAGTACTGCCAGACTGGTTATGTTGACTGTTTATGAGTTTGGCACCGGCCCCTCTCGCAGTATTTTTGCGTTCCTTGCACTGGTTACCTGTCAAGTATAGGATTAAATTTAAATATTACTGTTTACAAATGAATACATGGCTTGGTTTATTTCTTATCTAGCCGAGCTTATTTCCTTTTCTGTCAACCCTCGTTATCAACTAAGGTCTGGCAATAACATGTATCCCATTGTACCTAGACCTAGGCTGAAAACCTATGGTGACCTGGTCCTGTCAGCTGGTCCTGTCTTGTGGAATGATTTACCTGTGTCTGTCAGGAGGTCTCCTTCCCTCTCTCTCAGTTTAAGTCACAACTGAAGACTTATTTATTTCAATCTTGCTTTTTCATAATTATTGTACAGCGCCATCGATTACTCTGTAGATTTTGGCGCTTTATAAGTTTATCTATTGTTAAGATATGAATGTTAAATTGCACATGTATGAAATTTCTTATTAAACACACATATTCTTATATAGCGCTTTACATCAAAGAACGATCTCAAAGCACTACACAAAATAGCATAAAATGTTACAACTTAAAATTATTACAGCTTTAAAAATATTACAGCCTAAAAATATTGCATCAAACTTTCTTCCTACCCATGTTGTGTGCATTGTTACTCCACAAATTGAAGTGCTGTTTTTTTTTTTTTTTTTAAATCCTCCTTCTATATATGTGATGGTTTCCATGTAGGTTACTACATGTTCATCGAGACGTCCAGCCCGAACCTACTGGGCTGGAAGGCCCGACTGGCTCTCCATCCGCAACGACCCACGGACAACGACGGCCTCTGTCTCATCTTCTACTACCACATGTTCGGGGACACCATCGACATGTTGAACGTCATCCTAGCCACGGGATCCCAAGAGGATGTGATCTATACAAGGTCACAGAGCCAGGGTAATCAGTGGAGGAAGGCACAGGTTCCAGTCAAGACTGCCTCTGGATGGCAGGTGAGTCTCACTTTTATCTATGAAGTTCACATGACGACTTCTAAACATACTCTTTTTACCATTTGAAATTTACCTTCATTTTGAATCGATATGGGATATCTTTATTAAGTCTGTTAAAGGGTGTGAAGACTCGCGCACAAAGAAACGTCTCATGCTGGTAATCTGACCTATATTTCGACTGAGGTGTAACAGAAGTGTTAGACACCACCATCCATCCCAGAAATTACACACACAGCTTGCTACCGTCGGTAATTAGACACTAGTGTACAGTCAATACATACAGCTGCGGTCAATACCCACAACACAGTGTATAAACGATACAGCGATGGACATCTCAGGTCCAGCTAAAGATAACAAGGTATCACATTTCATTAATGTCTGCATTTTGTAGCGACAAGCAGAAAACTTCACTTGCAAGCAACGGAAAGTTTACTTTTTCAGAGCGCGGCACGCGATTTGGGGGCGAGTCTTCAATGCATTTAAGTCTGTTAAGCTCATTGAAGTCACATAGAGCTAACCCAGGAGGTATTTCTCAGACTTTCAAAGCATCTCTTGGAGATGCTTAGTCTTCAGTTTCTCACACTGCATCAGAAACCATGATGTAAAGAAATTGTACAGAACTTATTCGAAAACTAACCTCTTCAGACCAATCAAACGTTAAACACTAGGTGCTCCTTTCTTAACAACATGCATGTAGGCGGAGTTTATTTGCGCATGTAGGTGGAGCTTATTTATGCATGTAGGTGGAGCTTATTTATGCACATGAGCAGATCTTGCAATTTGTGTGTAGGCGGAGTTATCTCAGGCATTGAGGAGGAGTATGCTATTGCATGTAGGCAGAGCTTTCTATTTCATGTAGGCGGAGTTTAATGATGCATTTAGTATCGGAGGAGTGTGATATTGCATGTAGGCAGAGCTTTCTATTTCATGTAGGCAGAGTTTAATGATGCATGCAAGCGGAGCATATTTATGCACGTGAGCAGATCTTGCAATTTGCATGTAGGCAGAGTTTACTAATGCATTGAGGAGGAGTGTGCTATTGCATGTAGGCGGAGCTTTCTATTTCATGTATGCAGAGTTTAATGATGCATGTAGGAGGAGTGTGCTATTGTATGTAGGCAGAGCTTTCTATTTCATGTAGGCGGAGTTTAATGATGCATGTAGGCAGAGCTTTCTATTTCATGTAGGCAGAGCTTCCTATTTCATGTAGGCAGAGTTTAATGATGCATGTAGGCAGAGCTTTCTATTTCATGTAGGCGGAGCTTTCTATTTCATGTAGGCAGAGCTTTCTATTTCATGTAGGCAGAGTTTAATGATGCATGTAGGCAGTGCTGACTTCAAAGTTATAATCCACCTTCCCTTGTGATTGGTCTTAGGAACACCTTACTTCATTAGTAATAATAATGATATGTTGCTTTATTTACACAAATAGTAACACTTTAAAAATGCATCCCGTAATCTTAGCTGTGGGATTTGTGTCTCATAAGTCTGTCTGTCACATAATATGTGATACGAGACAAGATATATAAAACAAGGCAACATCAGACATCAGAAACAAATCTGTAAATAATTTCAGGAAGAAATACATCTAGCGATAAGTTTTCAATACCATATTTCTTCTATTATAATCAATTTGACTGCAAGTTGCTCATATTTCATCTCTAAAAAACAATCATTTCCCAATCTCCCTTTCCTCCAGGTAATCTTTGAGGCTAGTAGGGGTACATCATTCACAGGTGACATCGCTATTGACGATATCTTCTTCTTCCCTGGGGAATGTCCACAGACCAGTAAGTGCTTGCTTAGGGCTCCAAAATGCTGACAATTGTATTTTTTTTTGTGTTTTGTCGTTGAACGGATATAAAAGGCTTGATATCAGCTGGAAAGAAGAAGAGTGCAATTGTGAAAAGCCATGATTTCATATATTTATAAGTTATGTGTGCATACCTCATATGTTGATATATTTCATTTATTTCATTTCAATTATTTATATTTGTTCTATCACAACATAAGTATGACATATGACATAGAAGGAGATAAGAAACAAAACTTGTGAAAGGAAGTGTACTAAAAAAACCCTATAGGGCTTGTCGGGTAGTGACACTCCCTGAAAAAATACGGAACTTTACAAATAAAAAAGAGAACCGAAAAAACAAAACAAACAGAACCACCCTTTACTCTCCCTTCCCTCACCCCCCTCCCCCCCCCCCTCAGTTTCATTTCACAGTTCTAGTACATGTTGATGAAGTGCTTTTGTAAGCTTTTTCTAAATGCAACTAAAGAAAGCATCGCCTTTAAAGTGAAAGGTAGGGGATTCCAAAGTGTGATGGCCCCGATGATGTAAGCTATAGTTAACTACCTTTCTTAGTTGTTGGTTATGCTGTATGTCCCCTGCTCTCCATCTCCCTTCCAAACCCCCTTGCCCCCTGGAATCCTCTCTCTCCCCACCCCATCTTTCCTCCTTTGTCTCTCTGCCCTCTCCTCCTCCAGGAAGAAAAGACTGACAATGTTGCTATGCTCTTTTTTTTTAATATTTTTTTTCATATAACAGGCAGTTGCACATTTGAAAATGGTTTCTGTTCTTGGAGCCAGGATGGTCTGGATGATTTTGATTGGTCGTTGGGTAGCAACGGTGTCATCACCCAGGGAACAGGACCCGCGACTGACTTTACCACAGGAACAAACCTTGGTATGTGTGCATCTGTCATTATTATGTACTGGGAGGTTTTTACATTAGGATTTAATTACCAGTAATTTGCCACTTAAATAAGATAGAAATTCCCCCAAAATATTTCCCCCATTAATTATCAACTGTACTGTATTGACATGATGTTTTTTGTGACAGAATAAGTACACACACCAATTGCTTGAAAGTCCTCAGAATCAAAGGTTTGAAATCAACAGCAGGTCGTAGGTTAGGTGCGGCCCAGTCAATTTTTTCACTCCTTATATCTGGCCCATTCATGCTTAAAGGTTGCCCACCCCTGGTCTAAACTGTACTATATTTCTCACAAACCATAATTTCTTGATTGTTTTTCATATATGTGTGATGCTATGAGGGCAGCTAATTATCAGTAAGTACGGTCTCTCTTCTTCACTCTCTCTGATAACAGGTGTTTTCATATACGCAAACAACCAGCTTCCAAGAACGTTTGGTGAAGCTGCTAGGCTGTATAGTCCCCTCGTTCAGGACACATTGGGGTCCAGCTGTTTGACCTTCTATTACATCCTGTACGGCAAGGATGTGGGAGCTATCTCCATCTTCTACTACGACATCATAGCTGACCAGATCAATGGACCTGTCTGGGAGCAGTTTGGTAAAGAAAATATGCCTTTTTTTTATCGCTTTTACAATATTTAACGACCCTGTCATTGAAAAAAATATCATATGATATATTCATATCTTATACGTACAGTACAGAAGCCCTACAGTCAATGTTAGCTTGATGGACGTGATGGATTTGATTGTCTACCCCTATTAGGATTCTGATCATATCGTTCAGATGGAATGTCCATCTTCCGTCTTTCGTCTTACGTCTTACGTCTATCGTCTATCCTCTATAGACGGCAATGCAGTAAATACAGAATTTTTAACAGTGCAGTGTTACATTTAAAAAAAATAAATGGCTCCAATACGAACCACCGCTGCTACCAAAATGTAACGTTAGCCATATCACCAGCTAATTCGGCTACGACGTGGGTCGTGTGGTAGTAGTACGAGACAGTTAAAATATATGTACACAACTAAACACGAAACTGATATGGCGTGGAACTCTTTCTAATATGTATTAACTATATACAACAATGTACGTCGGCTGATACCCAATCCAGACTACTCCAGCCTCAGCTCCTTACAATATATATCTAAGACATTTAACAAAGAACACACAATTACACTAACACAATTACCAACATAACTGAGATGCATACAACTACAACAACATATGCAAATTAACATGTACAAAGAAAGTAACAATACGATGGTATGCAAACATCGCCTGGCTATAACAGTAACATTAAAACCCACAAGAATGGTGTGCAATCTTACTCTTACACTATGGTAACCATGTAAGAGGGATTTGAATAGGTTCCAGAGGCCTGAATTCCACCAACAGCTACGCACCTCTCTGAAATTTGGTCATTGTTTTTACATTGTTGGAATAATTTCATTAATCGATGACCAATGCTGAAACTTGGTAGAAAGATATATTTACCCTTAATTATGCGATCTTTTGCTCAAAAAAATTGTGTTGTATGTTTAATCGCTGGGTGCATCGATTGAATAATTCTGGTGTCCAGAGGATAGAGAATGTGCATTGTTAACACTTATTTTGGAAAAGCTGTGTTTTATTTTTTATAAAAAATAAATAGAATTACAGCTCAAAGGGTAATATGCATGTCACCCCATGCTGAACATACTTTCGAAGTTCAGCAAATTCTGTTAATAGCATATATGGCTAGATCCATGTTTGTGGTAAACCTTGCAATTATGTCTCAAAACTAATTAAATTTACTGGACACTTGCTGATTACATTTATTGTTTTGTCTACATTTGCAAATTTGCAAATTCGAATGACAATCTTGTTTTACATATATTTAATAAAACCAAGACATCACTTATCGTAAGACCCGTTTTGATATGCGATAGTTTACTTAAAACTCACTTTTTCCTTTATGAGGAATTTCATTGTAAATCTATATTATTTATACAATTCTTCCTTCCTATTTATATATATTTTTTATTAATATTTAAGCTGCGTCAATTTTATTCTTCATATTCATATTTTAAGGGTATTTGTCATTTTCTTGTCATTGTAAAGTGCTCTTGAAAATGCTTAAGCATGAAAAGAGCTATATAAATTTGGTAAATAATAACAATAATAATAACAAAATAATTTCCAATTTATTCGAAGGTCACATCACGTCCGTTTATATAGATACTTTGTTCTTTTTTTTAATTCCGCCCATCCCTTCCTCTTTCTCAGGTACCATTGATACCAGCTGGCGTCAAGCCAGGGCTACCATCGTACCCCTCCATACGTACCAGATTGTGGTCCAGGCCCTGATTGGCTCATCGAGGGTGGGTAGTATAGCCATCGATGACATGTCGGTAACCTCTGGGGCCTGCCCTCGGGAAGGTGAGTTACCCCATCGCTGAGTAAAGTCACTAAGGGATTACCTAGGTTTGAATGTTCTGAACCAAATAATGGTTGTTACTTGTTTCAAAAAATTTTCAATTTATCTTATCTTGTTTTGAATTATTTTGTTTTTATGTTTTCTATCCCACTTTGAAAGGCTTCTGTGACTTTGAGGAACAGCTCTGCTCCTGGGAGAACTCTGTCGGAGACGATGAATTTGATTGGATTCAGAACAGAGGAACGACTAGCAGCTCCGGCACAGGACCTTCTGTTGATCACACCTACGGTAACAGTCTAGGTAAGACGTCAACTCAAAATTAAAGAAATTTCAGCTGAAAAGTCAGCTGCGGAAAGTCAGAAGCAAGGTCAGTCAGCTGCGGAAAGTTAGAAGCAAGGTCAGACAGTCAGGCATGAGCTTTTTCCGCAAATTCACGTAATATCCGTGATTTACTTTCTACCGTGGGGGACAAAAACTATTATCCTAACACACTGCAGTATACGCAAACTGGAGCCCATACCGCAAAGTTCTGTGATTTTTTTTTTTACCCCAGGCTCATCCCTGGACAGTAGAAATGTTATCTGAGCAAACCAGCATGGCCTATATTGTGATACTGCACATGGGAATAGATAACAGCCTTCGCAGCCATAATACCACCATTACAAGTTTAACCCGCTTAGCCCTTGCTTGCTTTATACCAGGAAAACCACGGCCATTTTCTGGGTATCACGTGATCAAGAAAGTCACCAAATCTGTCTTCCTTATCTTAGCTAATGAAGCAGCTGCAGCAGGAGTAATCTTTCACCAAAGAGCTTTAGGAGTAAGAATTTAAAGAGGACAGCTTAAATGGCCACTTAGTAGATCATGTGATACTGGCGAAATTGCTGTTCTTCTTTTTCTTCAGGGTTAAATCGAGCAGGGGATAACCAAGTTGAACTTGTAATAACAGCATGATAAGGAGTACAAGTAAAATTCCCTGCGGTACGATTATGAGTGCAATTAGGAGAAAATTCATCCAGTATCACGTCACCAAAATGGTTGAACTGCTATGATACAAGTCCAAAGATTATAGCAGTTATTTTACGCAGGAACCATAGAATTTTATAAGAGAATTTTTTTTAAAAGGCATAAAGCTGTTACACAACATTAGAACTCTATGATATACCCAGGAACACAAATACACACAACGCTTTTCTTTATACACGTCTGTGCTATAGCCTTTGCCTTTGGCAGGAAACAAATGTCAAATGTCCATCTAGGAAATGTTGATATCTGGGAAACATTGATTCCAAAATGTATTCAAAAAGGGGGAAATTCTCATTTTTTTGGGTCCATAGACATACATTTTCAGTTGGTTATACACTTTAAGGTATGCCTATTAAAAACTGTGATAATAAAGTTTGATACTGTATATTAATATTTTTTGCATAATTCTATCAAGGAAATAAAATAATAACAGCAACTTTATCCTTATTTTCCTTCTCACTCTCTGTACTCTTGTTAATCCTATCCTCAGGGTTCTATCTCTACATCGAGACATCTTCGGGGACGACTGGCTACAAAGCCAGGTTGAACAGTAGATATTACCCTGCCAGTAATGGAGAGTTTGGCTGCATAACCTTCTGGTACCACATGTACGGCGCTAGTAAGTACAAAGAGTCCATGAAATGTACCACATGTACTAGTAAGTACAAAGAGTCCAGCAAATGTAGCACATTTACGGCGCTAGTAAGTACAAAGAGTCCATGAAATGTACCACATGTTTGGCGCTAGTAAGTACAAAGAGTCCATCAAATGTACCACATGTACGGCCCTAGTAAGTACAAAAGAGTCCATCAAATTTAATGTCATCCTCATTGATCATAGCTAGGCCATATATTCATTCATGTGTAAGGATTATCACATCTAGTAGGAGAGGGGCCATGGGTACATTGGAGGTTGGAAAATTATAACACTACAATACTCTGAATATATGCTCTCACTATGGAAGTCTTTCTTAACCCGGGATGGAGGTAACCCAGGGAGGGGGTGCATGCAGGACTCCAGGGCGGGGGGAAGGTGTTGCAAAACCTTAGACGTAAAGCTAGCAACTTTTATGACATAGTAACACAGTTCAGTAGTGTTCATGGCATCCCTGACAATCAAGAACATTCATACCGTAATTCGTGAAGGGAGTCAGGGGTAATTTTGTGTTCCAGTTGATAGTTCCTAGCCCAAATTTCCGTTTGGACCATCAATTTGACTGATAAAATTAGGAAGGGGATGGGGGGGGGGGTTAGCTTGGGTAGTGGCTGCTGCCGAGGCATCGCAAGGCTATTAACATGTTCAGAAATCACTAGTACAATAATGACCTATTTGTTTTTTGCCTTACAGCTGTTGGAACCCTTAGAATCCAGCTGAAAGATGAAGACGGCAAATTAACAGAGGTTTGGACAGAATCTAATGACCATGGGGACCAGTGGCTGCAGGGGCAAGCAAATGTCTACAATGAGAAATCTTATCAGGTAAACCACATACCATGGACCTTGATAAGGGTGTGACATGAGCAGAAGAATCAAGACCGTGCATGGTCAAATTTTGATGTTTCGCAGTAACTCAGCTTACAGACTTAACTACACATCTTTTGGACTTATTGTGTATGCATGACCGACAACCAGTTGGGTTGGACTAATAACTCTGGATTGTTTGTTTTTCTTTCCATAAATTATCTGAATTAAAGATCCTCATTAATTATCTTCTTTGATTATTGTTTTGTGTAAAAGTAAGCGGGCCCGACGTTTCGATCCGAGCAGGATCTTCTTCACCAGAGGCTGAATGACAAGTAACAGAAACTACAAGGGACAAAATAAAAGCACAGAAAACAGACAGGGTAATGAGCAGGGTAAACATGAAGGAAATTGATGTAAGAGGATTAGTTGACAAAGGGTGGTGAGATTAATTATTATCTTAATTAATTATTTTAACAGATTATAATTGAAGGTGTTCGTGGAACTAGTTCCACAGGGGATATTGCAATCGATGATGTGGACGTCAGCGATGAGGTCTGTGTAAACGCTCCGGGAGGGGATAGGGGTGAGTATTGGAGTTAATTTGATTTAAAAATGACAGAATATGCATTTTTTTCATTGGTTTATGTTTCTGTTTTCTTCAACATGAAGGTCAAGCCTGTCTATAGAAAGACAGTCCTCAAGTTCACTCGAGCATTAATAATGTGTTACTACCCCCAAATACTGCAATTAGGATTCATCCTTGAGCTCACCTAACAAATTGACCAGCCACCTTATGATTGTAAACACAAACTTGTGCACTAATGGCCAGCACTACTTTCCTGTGTGTGAGGACAAGTTTGACTTTGACCACTGAAATAATATACTGTGTGTTTTAATCATGAACTTTTGCAGAGGAGCATTCAGTGTGGCTAGCATTACCTACTCGGGTAGATATTCAATCTCCCCCTTGCTTTTTGGCCCAAAACAGGGAACTCGAGTGATATTCGCTATAGGCAGGAAAGATTGTAACATCGGTGTTGTTTTTTTAACGTTTAAACACGTTCCGAGCGACCCCTCTGAAACGCTTAAGTATTCTAGAATCATGTCAGCCATTTTGACTTATGCCACTTAAAATCGTATTTTGTCCCCCCCCCCCACATGAATATAAAACCAAAAGAAAGAAAAAATTATCACTTCTTCTTCCACGATAGGGTTGGATTGCACCTTTGACCTTGATATCTGCAGTTATGCTCAAGTGACAGGAGATGAGTTTGACTGGGAGGTAGGCGTGGATGCCGTGAACGGACCACTCTACGATCGCACCACCGGTTCAGGTGAGAAAAAATATCCAGGCTCTCGGAAATATTCCTAGTTTGGGAGATCAAAATTTTTTCAAGAATTAACATTAATGTTTGTTCTTTTACTTTTCATGATCCCTAGCTTAACACACCTCTTAAGATTGTTGTATTTTTGTTTTGTAAGAATATGCTCTAAGGACTTTGATGAAATCAACAAAAAAGTTTCATACCCCAGACGAGTGTTTAGAGTAATAATCTATGATTTCTTTCTTGTTTGTTTGTTTGTTTAATGAATGTATTTTGACATTTTAGGAGATTTATTTTTAAACAGTTAATATTGAATACTAAGTTAGGTATTACTGAATGAATCTAGTACAAGTGTCTTTACTTTTGATTTAATGTAATTATATGGTATAACTTTCTTTTTAATGTGTGACATTTTCCAAGCTAGTTATCTCCCACTGATGAAATTTGTATCAAACAGCAACAGTGTGGCTTCCAACAGTCCATTTTGATAAACGACAGTAAATAACGAAGTTGCACTGAACAGGCATGAGCTTTTTCCGCGAATTCGCGGAATATCCATGATTTCTTCTACCGCGGGGACAAAAACTATTATCCTAACACACTGTAGCATGCGCAAACTGGAGCCTATACCGCAATTTTGGTAAAGTTCTGTGATATTTTTTTACCCCAGGCTCATCCCTGACTGAGGTATAGAGCCTTTATAATTAATTCTTTCTGGACAAGAAAAGGCAATTCCCTTCCATACTAAATGGTTCTATGGTCGGAGGAGTCTGTTTCTATATCGTCTTCTGTCTGTGGTGATATTTTTTTAATGAGCTCAAGACTTTTTTGCTGTTTATTTTTATTTTTATTTTTATTTTTATGATTATTTTTATTTTTATTCATTGTTTCAGGTTCATATGCTTATATAAACATGGGTCAGACTCACAATGCAGGGGACCGAGCCAGGATTATCAGTCCTCTCCAGGCACCTTCTGCAGGCGGTGCTTGTCTGAGCTTCTGGTACCACATGAGCGGCATCAACATCGATAGATTCGCTGTTTACCTGAGAGCCGACGATTCCGATTCCATCGTCTTTACCAGGACCGGCACGCAGGGAGACGAGTGGATCCGAGGAGAGAAAACTATACAGATGGATACTGCATGGCAGGTAGGATAGAGAGGAGTAAAAGGGTTATGACAAATGTGGTGCAATGTTGGTGTGGTAGAAAGGATGGTGTATTGCTGGGTGGTGTATGGTTTGTGTGGTAGGAAGGGTAGTATATGTGCATGTTGGTGCATGGTTGGTGTGATAAGAAGAATAATAAATAACATATGGTGGTGCTTGGTCGGTGTGATAGAGAGGAAAGTGTGTGGGCATGGTAGTGCATGGTTGGTGTGTTAGCAAGGGTAGTATATTGCAGGGTGTGTGGTTGGTGTGTTGGGAAGGACTGTATATGATAGAGTGGTGCAATGTTGGTGTGATTGGTAGGATGTAATATAACACTGGTTGTTGGGTCGGTGTGATAGAAAAGAAAGTACATGGGCGTCGTTGGTGTGATAGGAAGAATAAATAAAATGGTGGTGCTTGGTTGGTGTGAAAGAGAGGATAGTATATGGTTATGTTGGTGCACTATTGGTGTGATAGGAAGTATATAGTAAATAACAGGGTGATGCTTGGTCGGTGTAATGAAGAGAATAGTATATGGGCACGGTGGTGCATGGTTGGTGTGACAGCACCATGGCTGGTAGAGGATACAAATAGCAGTTTTTGTCTATAGATATTACAGTAATACTATTTGCAACTTGTTTGGTGATAGAAAATGAAAATAATCATGCAAAATGATATGATAGCCGTAGTAATAAATACAAAATTACACAAAAAAGAATTAGTACTTCGAATTAACGGCTTAGTGGTGATAAAGGGTCTGTTTTTATATTTTCTAATTTTCATAGGTTCTCTTTGAAGGACGTTACTCTACCAATGATATGGGACACATTGCTCTGGACGATGTGATTCTGAGTGGTTCACCCTGTACCGCTGACTGTAAGGTCCCCCATTATAATATATATGTTGCAGGGATGCGCCCAGGATTTCCTGAGTGCCGGGTATACTGATAGCTGTCCTGGGGGAGGGGTCTAAGGAGGAGGGGGTGTCGATTTTTGAAGGTGCTCAGATGCCAAATGCTGGCACTTGTGTAGCTTTTTAAGCACATACACAAGTACTAGTTTTCCTAACAATTTACATTTTTTTTTTTTTTTTAGTGAAATATATTACGTACCTGGTAAAAGTACTTAGTTTTTTTCAAAGAGATTTTACAAGGGACCGATTGAGAGCCGTAAGTAATGTTTCTCGCATGTGTAACTGATGCATTATTAGTCTGTATGATTTTAGCATAGGCTAGGCCCAATTTATGTTGAATATATTGTTAGGAATGTGGGGAATTTAGATGAAAATAGTGCTGGGCGGGATTCACGATTTTAAGACAGTGCTGGACGGGGCCACCCAGTGCCGCCCAGCGTGGACATATCCCTCATGATGGTATTCGGTATAATCTGTGATAGTGAGGGCAGTAATGTTCTTTTAAAGGATCATAGCGGTGATGAAGATTTTGCTGATTTAACTAATCTGTAATTTTTGAACTATCCTTAAGAAATGTTATTTCATCAATGGTTTAAAACCATATTCTGCCAGACATAGAAAGAAATATTATTATGAATGAAAGTATTTTAGGATAGACCAACTGCTTTTTATTACAATTTGTCATTTTTCTGTGACCATTTACAGTTGAATGTGACTTTGAAACAGACCTCTGCGGCTGGACACAAGGTACCACCGATAACATGGATTGGACCAGGTATAAGGGAACCACGCCCTCAACAGGCACTGGACCAACAACTGACCATACCACAGGAACTGCTGAAGGTAAAGTTTGATTTACTCAAAGTACCATCTTATAATCAGAAGTTTTAGTTTAGTTTAGTAGAAAAAAAGGATCAGGAGGGACACTCAAGTTCCCCATCAAGGATCCTATAGGAGAGAAAGAAAAACTGAAGACACCAACACTCAGACCCAATTACAATGCTTAAAGTGCTTGTCCAAAGCATTCATAAACCCATTGACAATACTTGCAAGTACAACTGTCTCAGGCAAACCTTAGAAAAAAAGTTATGCTGAATATTATTCCTACTTTGTGACTTTTGGAGTTTAAGACAATGACCTCTGGTACAACTACTATTAGCAAATATGAAAAAGTGATTTTTTATACCCCAGGCTCATCCCTGGTTCATATAATTATGAATTATTATAGATATAGTATTTAACATATTCTGTATGAAGATGCTTCTTCATGATTTGAAAATCTGATTCTTTCTATCTTTCTTTCTTTGTCAGGTTATTACATTTACCTTGAGACCAGCGTCGGTAGCAGCAACTACAAAGCGCAGCTGTACAGCCCTCAGTATTCATACACAGACGGAGACTGCTTCACCATGTGGTACCACATGTATGGTGCCACCATCAACGCCCTAAATGTCTACTCTTACGATGTCTTGACAGAAGAGCAAAACACTCTATTCTCCAGAAGAGGTGAGTTTTGTTTTGGGGTGTATTTGTGTGGGTTTTTTTTTCTTTCTATATGTGTGTTTTTCTTGGTTTGCTTGTGTTGTTTTTGTGTTCCTTTTAACTATCCTTTGAGTAGGCCAAATAAACATGTTGATACCGTTCTCTTCTCACAGTACTTACTCGCCATACAATTATACCTTGAATATAATTGTACAAGCTCACTCATTGATAATACAAGTTATATATAGAATCATCTCACGGATCCTTTTTTGTTTTGTTTTATTTAATTTCTTAAATTCTTTTCCCTCACCACCCCAGTAACTAGTATCACTGAGTGGCGTTACACCACCATGACGGTGACAGCTAGACACAGCTACCAGATCATCCTAGAGGCTATCAGGGGAACCTCCTCTACTGGTGACATCGCTGTCGACGATATCAGACTCACCCCTGGACCTTGTCCCGGCACTCCAGGTAAAGAAAGTAGCAGGCAATAACTGTACTGTACTGTACTGTACTGTCATGTACTGTACTATATTGTGTACTGGATAGTACACTGTACTGTAATGTGCTGGACTATTCTGTACTGTATAGTGCAGTACTGCAATGTACTGTACTCTAATATACTGTACTGTACTGTAATATACTGTACTTTACTGTGCTTTACTGTACTACAGTATACTGTGTACTGTAATCTAGAACACTGTACTGTACTGTGTACTGTAATGTAGTACACTGTACTGTGTACTGTAATGTACTGTACTATTCTGTACTGTACAGTACAGTACTGCAATGTACTGTACTCTAATGTACTGTACTGTAATACTCTCCTTTAGTGTACTATATTGTGTACTGTACTGTAGTACAATGTACTGTGTACTGTAACATACTGTACAGTACAGTAGTGTACTGTGTGCTGTACTCTAATATAATGTGCTATAATGTACTGTACTGTACTGTAATAAACTGTACAGTACTGTTATATACTGTACTTTACTGTGCTATAATGTACTGTTATGTACTGTACAGTACAGTAGTGTTCTGTGCAGTGTACAGTAATGTACTGTACTCTAATATATTGTACTTTAATATATTGTACTTTACTGTGCTGTAATGTAATGTACTGTAATGAACTGTTCAGTACAGTAGTGTAGTGTACTGTAATGTACTGTTCTCTAATATAATGTACTCTAATGTACTGTACAGTAATATACTGTACTTTACTTTACTGTGCTGTACTGTACTGTGTACTGTAATGTACTGTACAGTATAGTACAGTAGTGTACTGTGTAGTGTAGTGTACTGTAATGAACTGAACTCTAATATACTGTGCTATAAGTACTCTGATGTACTGTAATGTACTGTACTCTAATATACAGTACTGTAATATACTGTACTTTACTGTAATGTACTGTACTGTACCGCACTGTATGCCATCTCAGGGAATACTTTATCTGGTATTGCATCGCAAAGTGCTCTGCATAATGGGCAAATTGGTATGCAAGTTTGAAGATTTATAGACCTCTGTTTTTTTTTCACACAGGAACCATAGTAATTTCATATAGAGAAAGTTCAGAGCCTTCAAAAACTGTTACACAAAATTTTGAACACTAAATTATTCCATGAAAAGGTTGATAGCTTGTCATGGATAGCCTGGAAAAAGACATAGAATGTGAAAAATAAGTTTCCATGCTTATAAAATAGTCATGGAAAAGAATAAACTTTGTGTCAACAGTCTCGGGAAATATGAATCCATGGAGAACCATGATTGTCTTCACTTGTTTTACCTGACATCATATTTCCCACCCAGAAAGTTGCCCAAAACAACTTTAAGTTTAACAAATAACATATCCATATATCACACTGTAATTGGTTCTGCTTCCTAGCAACCTAAAGAATTGTAAAGTGTAGTTAATTTGTATGACAAGTAGTTATTGAGTGCATTAAAAGCATTAATGGCTTATACTATATACAAATGTATGTACAAATTCCATTTTTAACCTCTCCATAATTGAAAACTTCCAATAATTTTGCAAAGTCTGTATGACATGAGTGGTAAACAATAAATGTGACAAATTCTCTTTCAGGATACTGCGACTTTGAGAGCGGTTTTTGCACCTGGTTGAACGATAGGTCTAGTGACGTCTGGGATTGGGATCGTACTCGAGGTTTGGCAGGTCAGAGTTATAACCCGGGCACAGACCACACCACTAATACTGGTTATGGTAAGGTTATATGTTTATTTATGATACCGACACGGTCTGGGAAAGGTCTGGAAAAGTCTTTAGAAAGTTAAGTCTGAAAAATTTAGGAAAACAAATCTTCATACGAACAAGTCAATCTTCTTCTCATTGTTATAATTTCATAACTGCTCATAAAATGTTTTCTTTCCCAAAAAGAAAATATTTTTGAGTCTGGTGAGGTCTGTTTTGTCGGTTTTTTAATTTTTCATCCTAGCAATGCGTGTACTCTGGAGAAGACATCAGGTGCAGCCTAACATTCAGATCATATGCTGGATCATACAGCTAGGCCAGTAGAGCTGTTAGTACAGTAGGATGAGACTAACTTGAGCAAACAAAGTGTTTAAAAAGTGTGTGATATATATATAGGTTCATGACGCTTTCAACCACCCTCTCACCACAAAATAACGATAATAAGGGGTTGAAGCCTACACTTTGCAAGAGTTGCGATTGTCAAGGCCTGCTCAAAGTAGCCTAACAGTATGTCCTAATTGTATAGTGTGTAGGCTACATAGTAAACATACTTTAACACGATTCGATCTTGGAAATAAGCCAGGAATTTCATTTGTCTAAATCAATTCCGTACTTATAAAATGGTATCTGATTTTACACAGCCACATCAATGGGAGACACTGAATGTTAAAATTGTTTAATTAAACTTGGATTTTTCACCAGGTTGGTGGTAGCAGTTTAACATGCTTGTAGGGAGCATGATTCACGTTTAAGAAAATTCATATCATCTCTGTGCTTTATTTACAATTTCTCTAGCTCGACAAAGAAATGTGTTCTCGTCAGGCTTCTACTGTCAACTTCAGAAATGGCAACTTTCTTCTGAAGTTATTAAATATGTATGTCATAATTTAGCGCTACAAAGAATGTGTTTCCTTATGCTTCTACTGTCAACTTCAGAAATGGCGACTTTCTTCTGATGTCAATAAATATGTATGTCATAATTTAGCGCTACAAAGAATGTGTTTTCCTTAGGCTTCTACCGTCAACTTCAGAAATTGCGACTTTCTTCTGAAGTCATTAAATATGTATGTCATAATTTAGCGCTACAAAGAATGTGTTTCCCTTAGGCTTCTACTGTCAACTTCAGAAATGGCGACTTTCTTCTGAAGTTATTAAATATGTATGTCATAATTTAGCGCTACAAAGAATGTGTTTTCCTTAGGCTTCTACCGTCAACTTCAGAAATGGCAACTTTCTTCTGAAGTTATTAAATATGTATGTCATAATTTAGCGCTACAAAGAATGTGTTTCCCTTAGGCTTCTACTGTCAACTTCAGAAATGGCGACTTTCTTCTGATGTCAATAAATATGTATGTCATAATTTAGCGCGACAAAGAATGTTTTTTCCTTAGGCTTCTACCGTCAACTTCAGAAATTGCGACTTTCTTCTGAAGTCATTAAATATGTATGTCATAATTTGCACACGCAGGGTTCTACATGTCTTTTCCCATCCTGCCACCTACGGTAGCTCAGGGAGACAATGCCATCTTGATCAGTGAGTATATGTTGCCCGTGTCCAACGCCTGCTTCAAGATGTGGTATCACATGACAGGATCAGGTGAGCCAATCATCATCATTCACCATTATCATCCAGTTAATTGTTAAATCATAAAAGTGGAGCGGGGTGGCTGATTGGCTAAGGCTTCGGACTCGTGATCCAAGGATTGCTGGTTCGATTCCTGCCTAGTTCATTACCTTGTGTCCTCTTGCCTCTCTCCACCTAGGGGTTAAATGGGTGCCTGTGAGGTAACTTGTCATTGGGCCCAGTATATAACTGCAGCCAACTGGAGGGATTTTCATATTATTGACAAGTATGTATGCATGTATTTTAGATCCTCCTGCAATGTCAACAGCCTGAAGTCTGGACGACCCAGCTGGTGGAGCATGACACAAATGTACTGTTTGTCAAAACATTGTCACAACTGCGTTGGACACCAGTTCATCACTTTTCTCTTTCTGTTTCCTCTCACAGGTACTGGAACCCTCACAGTCACAGCCAGGGGTACTAGCAGCACCTACACTATAGGGACACTAACGGGAGATGCCGGTAATGTTTGGAAATACCTCACTAGATCTGTCACACAGAAGGTCGAATTCAGGGTATGTATATACAGCAAGCATGATCCAGGGTTATTTGCAGAATATCCGTGATTTCTTTTCTACCTTGGGGACAAAAACTATTATCCTAACACAGTGTTGCATACACAAACTGGAGCCTATACCGCAAATTTTGCAAAGTTCTGTGATTTTTGTTTTACCCCAGGCTAATCCCTGTCTAATACAGTCATGTCATATTTTGTGTTTCAGTCAATGGGCTAGTGGATTAATTGTGTCAAATGCAGGTAACTGAAGTAGCACTATGCATATTCTGGTATCGCGTCCTTCTGTATCGAACTTCGTAGCCGTATAACCTTGTTTAGTCATAATTCCTTTCACTAAAATTAAGTAACGAACCTATCGAGTTGAAGTTGGCGTCCTGTCAATGAGGGATTCCGTGACTTATTTCAATTGGCCGAAAACATTTTATGTAGCGGAGAAGCTGGGTTTTTTTTTCTTTCTTCAGTACACTGGCAGATTCTTCTCATTATTTTATTCAAACATCTCAATAGAGAATCTAGAGCTATTTATAAATGTCAGTCTTACAGGAGGAGTAGATAGATATATAGATATTTATTCAGCCAACCATATAAAAATACAACGGAAATTGGTTGATAACAAGAGCTCAAAACATTAAAAATTGTAAACAACATATAAGACGTAAAATAATATTCATAGATATGAAAATGTTCCTATAAAATGTTAACAAATATGAAAATGTACTCACAATATAAAGATAAACAAAAATATAAGGTGTGTCTACAAAATATTAAATCGTACCAAAATATATAAATACCCTCATATCCAATATAAAGTCTACAAAGTATAAAATTGTACATAAATTATAAAAATATTGGAGTATAAAATTATTTAACTGTTTTGGTGCGCATTGAGTGTGACCTTAAGTGTCTTGCAGTAACCACATTGCATGGGTGCTGACCATTAAAAATACCTCCAATGTAAGCTTAGTGAAAGAGATAAACAAGTGATGTTAATCATCCCAGGTAGTATAAGGTACCAAGGTCCAGCACTGACCGAGGATCTACGGACACACTCAATTGACCAGTCTAATGTCACAGCGGCTGACAGCTTCCTTTTGCTGGGAAGTAAGGAGCTGCCATATCTAGACATCTTGTATCTGGACTCTGTTGTTTTTTGCAACAATGCTGTTTTCTATTTGACATATACAGCTAGGGCTAGACATGTCCTGTGTATGCAGACGTCATATGCCACGTTTCAGTGTATACACCTCTTGGAAAGTATTATGAGAGTTTTGAGATGTATACATGATATGTTTCTTTTTGAGAATAATGACAGAAATTATCACTGTCATCTATTTTGCACTACATGGGGGATTAGTCTATGAAACTAAGAGACTGTCATCGGTCAGCTTGCGGCTTTGATAAGCCAATGATGGCTTCTTCACAAGTTCCTGATTGCAGGACCTAAAATACATACAACACATACATACATACATCACTTGTGCAAACAGGATTGACATTGCCTTTATTCCTAAAGTCAAGAACGAAATCATCTTTCTTGCGCTGATAAATATCGCTATAAAATGCAAGTTTAGAAAAATTTGAAGGCATGGAAGACTGTAGCATCGTTGCATGCAGATATTTGATCATTACCTGCAGAGATATCTGGTTTCATATTGGTTCAGCCGTGCTGCAGGGGTACTTGCAGCTGCTGCAGCTTAATTTTATTTTTGGACATGATGCCTCCTTATCTACATGTTGCATCTGTTACAACTTTTTAAAAGCTTATAGAGTTTTTCACTAGTGATTTGTTTAGTGTTGTCACTAATTTACTTTCTTTATAACAGATTTAAAGTTTTTCACTAGTTATTTCTTGTTTAGTGATGTCACTAATTTTACTTCTTTATTACAGATATTCATTGAGGCAACCTCTGACAGTGCTAAAGGATCGGGACACGTCGCCATTGACGATGTAGACATGGAACCTGTTTCTTGTTCGTCCCTAACAACCCCCCAACCAACTCAAGCTGCAACCACTGTTGGACCAACGCAGCGTAAGTTTCCAGATGGCATTTTCAATCTTTACAAAATTCCTGTTTTTTTTTGATGGTGCTGATATTCTGCATCATTCTGAAAAAGCCATGTAATATGTTCAGGCATGAGCTCTTTTCCGTGAATTTGCGGAATATCCGTGATTTCTTTCTACCTTGGGGACAAAACTATTAGCCTAACACACTGTAGCATACGCAAACTAGAGCTTATACCGCAATTTTTGCAAAAGTTCTGTGATTTTTTTTTACCCCAAGCTCATCCCTGTATGTTTGAACCTAACTCTTTTGACCTAACTTACAGAAAGCTTTCAATGTGGTCATAGCTTTTTGGTTGTGCCTAGAAAAGCTGTAGTAGTTAGTTTTGTATTAACAGGTAGAAGCGATGCAGTAAAAGTTTGTTTAAGACATATGATAAAACATATTATATATTTCCAATTGGAAAAGGTTTAAAATACATACCAGGTCCAAAAATCCTTCACAGAAAGGCATAGCACTTAACAGGATCATTTCTGTTATTACAATAGCAACTAGATTACAATATCAATGTGATTAAAATAGCGTCTAGGTTACAATAGCAACTGGATTACAATAGTAACTGGATTACAATAACAACTGGATTACAATAGCGACTGGATTACAATAGCTGCTGGATTACAATAGCAATTAAATGACAATATCGTCAAGATTACAGAAGAGTGTAGATTACAATAGCAACTAGATTACAATAGCAATGTGATTACAATAGCGTCTGGAATACAATAGTAACTAGATTACAATAGCAATGTGATTACAATAGCGTCTAGGTTACGATAGCAACTGGATTACAATAGTAACTGGATTACAATAGCAACTAGATTACAGTAGCAACTGGATTACAATAGCAACTGGATTACAATACCGACTGGATTACAATAGCTGCTGGATTACAACAGCAATTAAATTACAATAGCAATGTGATTACAATAGCGTCTAGGTTACGATAGCAACTGGATTACAATAGTAACTGGATTACAATAGCAACTAGATTACAGAAGCAACTGGATTACAATAGCGACTGGATTACAATACCGACTGGATTACAATAGCTGCTGGATTACAACAGCAATTAAATTACAATAGCGCCTAGATTACAGAAGAATCTAGATTACAATAGCAACTGGATTACAATTGTGTCTAGGTTACAATAGCAAGTGGATTACAATAATAACTGGATAACAATAGCAACTAGATTACAATAGCTACTGGATTACAATAGCTGCTGGATTACAATAGCAATTAAATTACAATAGCGTCTAGATTACAGAAGAGTCTAGATGATACAATAGCAACTAGATTACAATATAGCAGATATGACTATCCAGCTTTCGACTTACATAAGACAACTCAGATTTCTTCTTCAGATACTGTAAGCTATATTTTACTATAGTTTGAATTTATACGTTACCATAGCAACAATATAAAATGTCACTGCAAGACTTTGTCTTTCCTTTACTGTAGTTTGAATTGTCATATAACCATAGCAACACATCAATTAAGTGGTTGTTTTTGAGAAGCTATGTTATGCTATAGTTTGAATTTATATGTTACCATAGCAACAATATAAAATGTCACTGCAAGACTGTGTCTTTCCTTTGCTGTAGTTTGAATTTGTCATGTAACCATAGTAACAAGTTAATTAAGTGGCTTTAATTTAAGGATGTGCTGTTTGGAAGTAAACAACGTTTGATTGCTGTTGTCTGTTTTCAGCTGTTGGAATCTATGACTGCTCCTTTGAAGATGGATTCTGTCTCTGGCAACAGGACCCTAGCAACCAGGTCAACTGGGAGAGGACCCTCGGTACTACCTCCTCCTCGGACACCGGACCTTTAGGGGACCATACAACCGGGGGATTGTTAGGTGAGATTATTGTAAACTGAGTCAAATGCAGAAGTATACATTGGGGGAAATCGTCTGGGCAGTACTTGTAGACTACTTTATAAGACTTTTTAAATCACACAGTATCAATCAGTTTACAAGACATGATTTGTCATAACCTCAGTATTTCAAGACTTTGTTTTGTCTGCAATCATTAGCAAAGAATAAAGTATTGGAAGGCTGTTTTGTTAGACATGATATGTATATACAACCATGATACTATTGCAAGACAGTTTTTCTTAAGACAAGATTTGTAAAGCCTGCGATATTATAATACTGTTTTGTACTGCATCATTAGTAAAGATGACCATGAAATTACAACACAACCATATAGCAATACAACCATAAAATTACAAGACAACCAAAAAAATTACAAGACAACCATTAAATTACAACAACCATATTACAAGACAACCATGAAATTACAACAACCAGATTACAAGCAAATATTAAATTACAAGACAACCATATTACAAGACAACCATAAAATTAAAAGACAACCATAAAATTACAAGACAGCCATTTTACAATACAACCATAAAATTACAAGACAATCATATTACAAGACAACAATAAAATAACAAGACAACAATATTACAAGACAACAATAAAATTACAAGACAACCATATTACAAGACAACCATGAAATTACAAGACAACCATGAAATTACAAGACAACCAAAACATTATAAGACAACCATATAACAAGACGACCATTAAGTTAAAAGACCACCATAAAATTACAAGACAACCATATTACAAGACAACCCAAAAATTACAAGACAACCATATTACAAGAGGACTATAAAATCAAATAAACAACCGTATTACAAGAAGACCATGAAATTACAAGACAATCATATTACAAGAGGAACATAAAATTTAAAAAACAAACGTATTACAAGAAAACCATAAAGTAAGGAGACAACCATATTACAAGACAACCATAAAATTACAAGACAACCATATTACAAGACAAACATAAAATTACAAGACAACCATATTACAAGACAAACATAAAATTACAAGACAACCATATTACAAGACAACCCAAAAATTACAAGACAACCATATTACAAGAGGACCATAAAATTTAAAAAACAAACGTATTACAAGAAGACAATAAAGTAACAAGACAACCATATTACGAGACAACCATAAAATTACAAGACAACCATATTACAAGACAAACATAAAATTACAAGACAACCATATTACAAGACAACCAAGAAATTACAAGACAACCATATTACAAGACAAACATAAAATTACAAGACAACCATTTTACAAGACAACCATAAAATTACAAGACAACCATATTACAAGACAACCCAAAAATTACAAGACAACCATATTACAAGAGGACCATAAAATTTAAAAAACAAACGTATTACAAGAAGACAATAAAGTAACAAGACAACCATATTACGAGACAACCATGTAATAAGACGACCATAAAATTACCAGGCAATCATAAAGTTACAAGGCAAGTTTTGTAGCACAAGATTCATCATAATTACTACCATATTGCCAATATTGCGATTGAAGAAACTTTAGAAAATTCAGATGCAATGACTGCATCCAGACAAGTCTACAAAGTTGTCCTATAAAGCATCATTATCCAACGTTCAAGAAATCGGGAGTACCTCTGTGTAACCCAAGCCGATTGGATTGTTTTTCTCTCAGGCTTTTTCATATATGTGGACAGCAGCGGTCAGACCAATAGGTTCGGCCGAATCGTCTCACCAGAGATGACCTCGACCTCGGTCGGTAAGTGCGTACGTTTCTGGTACAACATGTACGGTTCGGACGTCAACACGCTCAACATGATTCAACGGAAGTCAGCCCTCGACACGGTCATGTGGACAAAGACCGGTAACCAGGGACAGGTTTGGTTACTTGGACAGGCCCACCTCACTGGGACATTCCAGGTATGGCATGCTTTATAATTCATTAAATTTATAAAATTCATAAAATTCATAAATTTGACAATCACACACACTTGCAGTAGATGGGATTCCCCTTGGTGTGAGTACAAATACAAAGTTCTTAACCAGTAAGAGTGCAACATTATAAGTAGGAGTACAATTCCCCTTGGCATGAGTACTAGTACAAGATTCTTAGCCTTACAAGTATGAGAACATAATGGTACACCAGTACTAGATATTCAAAATGACTCAGTTATGAGTTGGAGTACAACATTATGAGTAGGAGTGCAATTCCCATTGGAATGAGTACTAGTACAAGGTTCTTAACCTTACAAGTATGAGTACATCATAATGGTACACCAGTATCTGTACTAGATATCCAAAATGACTCACTTATGAGTTGGAGTACAACATTATGAGTAGGAGTACAATTCCCCTTAGTATGAGAGAGAGAGACAAGGCTCTTAGCCTTACAAGTATGAGTACATCATAATGGTACACCGGTATCTGTACTAGATATCCAAAATGACTCAGTTATGAGTTGGGAGTAAAATATGAGTAGGAGTACAGTTCCCCTTGGTATGAGTACAAGTTCAAGGCTCTTAAAGGCATTGAAGACTCGCCCAAACCCCGTGCAGCTATCTGAAAAAGTTAACTTTCCGTTGCTTGCAAGTGAAGTTTATTTCGTGTAGCTACAAAATGCAGACAGTAATGAAATGTGATACCTTGTTATCTTTTGCTGGACCTGACATGTCCATCGCTGTACCGTTTGTACACTGTGCTGTGGGTATTGACCGCAGCTGTATGTACTGACTGTACACTAGTGTCTAATTACTGACGGTAGCAAGCTGTGTGTGTATTTTCTTGGATCGATGGTGGTGTTTAACACTTCTGTTACACCTCATTCGAAACTAGGTCAGATAACTAGCATTAGACGTTTCTTTGTGCGCGAGTCTTCAAAGCCTTTAAGAGTACAAGACACCATTAAAGCTACTATTCTCAGTAGCTAGGAGTAGAACCTGTGTTGTTTTTGTATTATCATTTGGAACAGTCATATTTTCTTATGCGTAACATCGTTCCTGGAACTTATTATTTCCTAAAATCTGCATATTTTCTTTGTTTTCTCACAGGCTATTTTTGAGGTGGTCACTAGCTCTGGGACTAGAGGTGACATTGCTTTGGATGATATATCGTTCTGGGACACAGAATGTCCAAGTCCAGGTTTGTGTTTTTTTTTTTTCTGATTCTTTCATATTTTACAATTTTTTCTCCTCTCATTGTTAAAATAAATAATGTTTTAATTGGCTTCCAGGCGTATAATGTTTGCGTTAGTGGTCATTTTCCACGTAACTGGCCATTTTATTTGCAGTCATCTTTTTATCGAACAGACATGAGCTTTTTCTGCCAATTCGCGGAATATCCGGCCTGGATTTCTTTTCTACCTGGGGAACAAATACTATTATCCTAACATACTGTAACATATGCAAACTGGAGCCTATACCGCAATTTTTGCAAAGTTCTGTGATATTTTTTTACGCAAAGCTCATCATTGATTGAAGAAATAAAGCGTGTTTCTTTGTTTCATTTGGACTGTTCTAGCATGTTATGTGAATACCCTGGGTACTGGTTCTTGTTTTACACATGTGGGGCAAAACACTTGATGGTACATGGCAAGATAAAGAGAGCATTGTGGTGAAGAGGTGGTTGTGGTCAAGTGGTTCAAGCAGTGGACTTGTGATCTAAGGATTACAGGTTTGAGTCTTGCCCAGATCATTAAGTTTTATCCTCAATTGGGTAAGGCGCTTCATCTCCATTGCCTCTCTTCACCCTGCTGGTGTATAAATGGGGACCTGTGAGATAAAACTGTCAGCTAGGCGCTGTTACGCTGGTCAAGGCAGTGGACTTGTGATCTAAGGTTTGCAGGTTCGAGCCCTGGCCAGGTCATTACGTTGTGTCCTTGGGCAAGGCACTTTATCTCCATTGCCTCTCTTCACCCTGCAGGTGTGCGGTAAATGGGGACCTGTGAGATAAATTGTCAGTTCGGCGCTGTTTAGCTGGTCAAGGCAGTGGACTTGTGATCTAAGGTTTGCAGGTTCCAGTCTTGCCCAGATCATTACGTTGTTGTCCTTGGGCAAGGCACTTTATCTCCATTGCCTCTCTTCACCCAGGTGTGCGGTAAAGCGGGACCTGTGAGATAAATTGTCAGTTGGGTGCTGTTTAGCTGGTCAAGCCAGTGGACTTGTGATCTAAGGTTTGCAGGTTCGAGTCTTGCCCAGATCATTACATTGTTGTCCTTGGGCAAGGCACTTTATCTCCATTGCCTCTCTTCACCCAGGTGTGCAGTAAATGGGGACCTGTGAGATAAACTGTTAGTTGGGCGCTGTTTAGCTGCTGCCATGTTAAGGGATTTGTCTCTATGTTAGTTATCGTTTACCAGGTGATATTGCGATGCGCCTTGAGAACCGTTGTTGGTGAATAAGTCTGCGCTTTATCAATCCTAAATATTATTATCATTATTATTATTAGTAGTAGTAGTAGTATTGTTATTATTATTATTATTAGTATTGTTATTATTATTATTATTATTATCATTAAAGTCTGCCTGAGTGTAGGCCTATCAAGGTTATTTGATTTCTGAAAGATAGTGGTCATTAACCCATGTTACCTTCAATTGAGCTATTATGCTGTACTCATGTCAAACTTTCCTTAATGTACAGATATCTGTGACTTTGAGCAAGGTCCAGGTGCGTGCGACCTCACCCAGGACGGTACCGACGAGTACGATTGGTCCTGGACCAACGGGGCTGCCGGGAATCCCTTCGATGACAGCCGACCCGAGAAGGATCATTCGGCCGGAACCAATCAAGGTACGATAACTTGTGCTAAAAAAAAATTCGCAAAGATGTAGGAAAGATGATAGCTTGCATCAGGCAATATATTTAAAGCAATCAAATTACACCAGCACCATTTTGTAATGTCTGGTACAGGCTAAAACATTTCTCAAATAATGAATAATTTGTAACAGAGGGCACTGTTGAAATGACACATTCAACAAATACTGTACCATGATACGCCCATGACTGTTCCAGCAAACTTTTTGTCATTGGTTGCAACTGACTGGAGATCCCCATTCTCCCAACTGAACTGGTGAAACATGGCTTTGATATCACACACGAAAGCGACTGGTTCATGTCTGAAACGACACAGGACCCCAATAAGAGTATTCGTAAGATTAGGACCCTGGAGCAAATACTGATTAAGGCACTGACCTTTGAACCTTGCACTACAATCAAACACAACTATAAGTTTGTCAGATTTTTTGGGGTGATACAGTCCATGGTGTGGAATGTAATTAATTCCACCATTTGTCCCTACAATTTCCTCCTGGGGAACCCTTTCGGCATACCGTTCACTTAGAAGGTCTTCATGAAGGCTTCGTACTCTGCCCTAAACTTTGTATCTAATCTAAAGCGCCGCTCAAGCCGCCTCAAGAAATGAAGCGCTAGGTACCGTTGATGTCAGTACGTTTGCTCGTATCTGTGGCCAAACTAATTGTTTTCCAACAAGAACCGTATTAAACTCGGTTAGTAAACATAGGCAGGACACGGTTATCATCGGTTTATGTTTACATTTGTATTTTTCATTGCCTCGATCTTTTACAAATATGACCAAACTTTTGACAAAGAAGTGTATGTTCATGATTGCGTGATTATTTAGTACGCATAGTTAGCGCCCCAGAAAGATCGTCAGAATAGATATTGGCTTTGGCAGAGTGTGTGTGTATAATGGACTGCCAACTGAGGCTTACAGAATGACCCACCAAAAAGAGAATGATTATAAGATATCTAATGATTAAAGGGTGTGAAGACTTGCGCAAAAAGAAACATCTAATGCTGGTAATCTGACCTAGTTTCAAATGAAGTTTAACAGAAATGTTAGACACCACCATCGATCCCAGAAAGTACACACACAGCTTGCTACCGTCTGTAATTAGACACTAGTGTACAGTCAATACATACAGCTGCGGTCAATACCCACAACACAGTGTACAAACGATACAGCGATGGACATCTCAGGTCTAGATAAAAGATAACACGGTATCACGTTTCATTTACTGTTTGCATTTTGTAGCGACTCGAACAAAACGTCACTTGCAAGCAACAGAAAGTTAACTTTTTCAGATGGTCGCACGCGGTTTGGGGCGAGTCTTCAATGCCTTTAAATTTTCCTCCTCCTCCCTTTAAAGGTTACTACTTCCTCTTCAACGAGACCACGCCTACTCTCATCCGTGACAACGACGCCTCTTTCTTCAGCAAGACGCTCTCCCCCGGGGAGCTGTGTCTCCAATTCTGGTATAGGACGAGCGGATTCCAAGCCAAGCTCGACGTCTACTCGGAACTCAACGGAAACAGCGTCCCCATCGGTACTTTCAGTAAAGTGGAGACCAGTAGTGGACGTTGGCATCTTGGACAGGTCAAAGTTAATTACGGCATCGAATATAGGGTAAGATTTCTCAGCTATAGTAAACATCTCAAAAGGACTTGTAAAACTTAATATCTCCATCCGTTGTCTATTATACAACACCTAATTATATTCCGGCCATTTGATTGGTCAATTGCTCGTCGATTGCATGCAAAATCGGCTCTATTGCACGCTATGATGATAGAGTCATACGTTATACTTTTTTGATAGCATTTTTTTTCAATGGTAAGAGAGCAGAAAAAACCTGTCTGTTCAAAACAATCTGTTGCATGAGTGCATTTTACATCCAATTATATCCAAATTTGAAAGTGTTGTATACAACAAATAATGAATGGTTTCCAATTCGTGCATGTGCCTCGTTGAATGGAACAATGACATCTTTCAACTCATGAAATATTTGCACTAATGCACTCGTAACCATTTATTATTTGTATACTAATCCTCTTACATCTATCTGTTTGTGTTCACCATGCTCATTAACCTGTTCTGTATTAATCTGTGCGTGTTTTTATCCCTTCTGTCACTGTTACTTGTCATTTAGCCTTTGAAGAAGATCCTGCTAGGATTCGAAACGTCAGGCCAACTGACTTTTACACATTCTTAAATTATGTCATAGAAGTAACAACTTTTGCAGTAACTACTTATGTAAAGGTGGAAACATAGTCGATGAAGAACGTTCAAACCAAGAAATGAAAACTAAAATAAATTATTTAATTATAATTCTCCAGCTATGACAGCATGCCCTGTTTGCTTAAAGTTTGCTTTTTGTAGTTGCTTTTGATAATTTTGACTTTTCCACATCTCAGAAAATGTGGCTTTATTCGTCGACTAATAACAGTTAAATCTGGAATATTCTGCTAGACCTCGCTGAAAATAATATTTTTTGGTTCCGACAGATTCGTTTCACCGGAGTTCTGCGATTGGATGACCTGTACGTTGCCATCGACGATATCGACTTTTCAAAACTGTTCTGTTCCGATCTGGGAAGCACCAACTTCGAAGACGGCTTCGGAACCTACGCGAACATCGAAGACGACGAATTCGACTGGATCCGACAGGCCGGAAGCTCGCCCAATCAGAATACTGGACCCTCCTCCGACCACACCCTCAGCACCGAGTTCGGTTTCTACGCCTTCATCGATACGTCTGCGCCACGCAGTCCCGGGGATCGCGCCTGGATGGTGACCGACACCAACATCGACATCGGACGACCCTTCTGCATGTCCTTGTGGTATCACATGTATGGCCCCACCCCGGGGACCTTGACCCTCTACCAGAGGGGTAACGAGGCAGATTACCGCGATTGGAGGGCGATCCAGTCTTGGACGGGAGATAAAGGAGATTATTGGAATGGTGTCATAGTAGACATCGCTGCCCTTAATCCTCTGATTCAGTTGGTTAGTCTATTTATATAAAGTAACTGTGTACGTATTGAACTTTGTGATCTCTATTGAAAAAAATAAAAATTATTTTCACTCTGCAAAGAAAGGGAAAAAAAAAGGCCGAACGAGAATGTTAAAGCTTCTCAAGGTCCGTAGGTTACAAATCTCAGCAGCGGTATTTATTTACAAAGTGTTGATATTATATCGACTAACAAGTCCTTTTCCACTGGTACTTTCAATATTTTGTCAGTGATTTTCTCACAGTACCTTATTGGCTTGTGCACTACCAGGATTTCCAAGTAACTTTGGTATTCTTTTAAGTCACACCCATATAGTCCCTCTGAATGTTATCTTCGAAGTCCACTACATGACTTTGATATAATTCATGTCATTGTTGAACTCTGGATTAATATTTGGTTGACCATTCATGGAACCAACAAGGTACAGTATAATTGCCCATCAATCCCTAAATGTTTGTTAGTTTCTCTATATGTTGCTTTCCATCTTTATCTGACTATGCGCTCTGCCTCCTATTAAATTTTCTCAGTTGGGTATAGTCAATTAAAGTTGAATAGTTCATATCAATGGGTCAGGCATGGATATATATATATCTTTCACTTTTCCAGGTATTTGAAGGCATGGTCGGTGAAGGTAACCAAGGAGACATTGCCCTCGATGATATTCAACTCTATGCTGGCCGCTGTGTCGCCCCCACTCTACCACCGTGTGTGTTTGAATGCGATGCTGGGACGCTGTGTCTCTCCGACGTCGGACAAATTTGCGATTTTGTCGCGGACTGTGAAGATGGAACGGATGAAGCCCTCTGTGGTGAGCGATTCTAATATTCAAGTCTAAGATATTCACGTCTACTCGTGGTTTTCTCTGCGAGGTATCCCTAGCATAAGATTGTGCAAGCCTTGATTCGGCCCATATCATACTGTAGCTTTTTTTAAGTAAAGAAATGGACTGGATCTTTCGTATTAAATCTCACAACACCGGTCTCAACAAAGACTTGGGACCCCTTAACAACTATCAGTTCTACAAACATATGTAATCTGTTCTTTGCTCCTTAATCTGCTTCCTGTATAGTCATGGTTTATTTGGTTTTAATTACATCAATGCAATTTACACTTATCTAGCGTCATACTTTCATTGTGTTACATTTTATACTTTTTATTCAACTGCAAAGTATTGCTGACGAAGGTCCCAGGGGGACCGAAAATTCCAATATATTTTCTAAAACCTTACTCCTTATTTGTCAATTATGAGTCATAACTTATTTCTCTGGTTTTCTATAATAATAATAATATATATATATATATATCTATTATATCTTTATATATATAAACATATCCATATACATATGTAGATATACATCTACATATGTACATATATATATAAGTACATAACATACATATATATATATATATATAAATGAAAATCGTAATGAGTTGGAAAATCAAGAACAGTGAAAAAACTTTCAGCCTCCACCGGGATTCGAACCACGGGCCTATATATATATATATATACTACAGAAACCTACAGAAAATCTGCACCAAAGTGTAAAAATAACATCCTTAATTTGTTATCCTCATTCCAAAGGTGCCTGTGATTTTGAGAACGGTCTGTGTGGATTCCAGGAACTTAGCAGTGGATCCTATCGGTGGATGAATAGCACTGGAGCTACTCCGACAGATAACACTGGACCAGAAGCTGATCATACCCTGGGAACTGATGAAGGTATTGTCATGAAGGAGATTGTGATGTCCCACTTTTTCATTTGTTGATAAAGCGTCAGGCGGGAATTGTCATCCTTACATCACTGGTTTGATAGTAGTGACTGTTACTTTTAGCTTATTTTCGTTAAGCTGAAATGAAAATCATTGCTTGTAGTATCAATGCCAATAATATTCGCTTTAAAAAATCAGTACTTGTTGGTGTAGGCCATTTATAAATGCGAGTTAAATGAAGAAATGTGAATACTGCTACATTTTTCTTTATATCTTTAATCTGTACTTTCTTGGATTCTACTGTTAATATAACGCTAACACTTGAATATGGTATAACGCTATTCCTGTACCACGGTCGACTAAAGAAATGAATATAATATTAGCATCGTATTCTTCGGGTCCAAGAGAAGAAAGGTGTCAGTTTAACAAGAATTAATATGAAAGACCCAATGTTTGTACATTGGTGCCCAGAAACACATTATATCATGATGTTTAGACATGACGTAAAGGGTGCTAAGACTCGTGCAAAAAGAAATTTCTAATGCCGGTAATCTGACCTATAGTTTCAAATGAGGTGTAACAGAAGTGTTAGACACCACCATTGATCCAAGAAAATAGACACACACAGCTTGCTACCTTCGTAATTAGACACTAGTGTATAGTCAGTACATACAGCTGCGGCCAATACCCACAACAGGGTGTATAAACGATACAGGGATGGAAATCTCAGGTCCAGTTAAATATAACAAGGTATCACGTTTCATTCCTGTCTGCATTTTGTAGCGACAGGAACAAAACGTCACTTGCAAGCAACAGAAAGTTAACTTTTTCAGATGGCCGCACTCGGTTTGGGGCGAGTCTTCAATGCCTTTAAAACTGTGAATTCCGTTGTTAATATCTGTTCCTCTTTCACATGATGGCAGGGACTTACATGTACGTGGATGCCAGCTCAGGGTCCGGCTACAGCAAGGCCCTCCTCCGTACCCCAGACCTGTACGAATCTGCTCCAGGATGTCTCCTGACTGTCTGGGTACACATACAAGGAACTGGTTCGTACAGACTATAATAATAATATTACTTATAATAATATTTGCACTTTTTATAGGGCTTTATACCAGCAATAGGTCTCAAAGCACTTTACAGACGTTATATTATTCCTGATCAATGATAACCTGTCCCGGAGACAATCCCTCCAGTCGGCTGCAGTTATATACTGCGCCCAATGACAAGTTACCTCACATGTACCCCATTGAACCCCTGGGTGGAGAGAGGCAAGTGAGATAAAGTATCTTGCCCAAGGACACAACATAATGAACTAGGCAGGAATCGAACCAGCAATCCTTGGACCACGAGTCCGACGCCTTAGCCAATTGGCCACCACGCTCTTGTAATATTAACAATACCTATAATACCTATAATAGCTATAATACGTAATATCTATCATTAAAGACAGATTCTGACACTTCTTGAGTGTAATTTATTCTAGTTTGCTTTTTAAGTTATTTGCAGGCAAGCTTCTGCATTGAGTTTGATGACTCATTTCATGATATTGGATTTTCTTAATGGCCTCCCGAAGGCAGTAAGAAGTGATGGAAATATTCTGTTCATAGCCAGGATCTTATAAATGCGATATAGTTTTTTAAACTTTATATTGACATGTGACAGTAAAGTAGAGGAAGTTGTGGTCATATCTAGTTGAATTTGAACAAAGGTTGCTCTCCCCCTCCCCATCCTCATCCGCTACCCTCTACCCCTCCCTCTCCCATTCCCTCCCCCTCTTCCCCTCCCCCCAAAAAAGAAGAAAACAAAATGTTTTGGAGTTTTGATCAATGCGTATTATTCCTTTTAATCAATACGTCTAAAAGTACAAAAATGGAAAATTACATTACAATTTTTTTGAATACAAAATTCCCACGAAGTGATTTGCTATCAAATTGCAATGCATTTGTTGGTTATGGATCTTTTATACAGTAATTGAATCTGACTAACTTTGAAGTTATTGACTGAACAACTTCTTCAATGCTTACAGTTTGATGAATATTGAGTTGTTTTAAACACGCTGTACAATCCTTAGTAACCTGTTGATTGTACAAAAGAACTTATGGAACTTAGACTGCGCTCATATATAGCCATCTTATGCAACAGTATTCTAGCATCACGTGATAGGAAGTCAAAGGAATGGGTAAGGGGCATCTGGATTAATTTGAAAAAGGTCGCTTTACAAAAAAAGAGGGTTTAAAGACATGTAAGTATTAGGTTTTTGAACAGTTGAAAGTCCCTGAAAGTGATTTACTAAGAATTCCCATTGCAGTGATTGGTTATAACCTTTTATGTGTAGAAACAGTACAATAGCTAAATAGAACACAGCACCGCGGTGCGCTTTCATACACAGGTTTTTTTTTATTGAAGATAGTCTTTTCCTTTCATAATTTCTATTTCGTCAGACATCGGGGAATTGGGTATCTACATCATCAGGGATACCATCAGAACTCTCTTGTTGCTGATCCCTGACCCACTGGGTCAAGAGTGGGTCCAGATTCAAGTGGGTGTGGGTCGCATCGTCGGACAGTTCCAGGTGAGTTTGTCTTACATTCTTATTGTAGAGAATGCTCGAATAGAACCATAGGATGGTCTTAGTTTAAACTTTAGTTTTTTCTTGCTACGATGTTTTTATTCATTCATTTCGACGTAGATTCAACATTTTATGGAATCAACTACTTAAGGATATCTTATTTTCTGCCATTTAGCCGACACAAGTGAAAATGTGCTTCCAAATCTGTCCCTTCCACAAGCGAAAGATAAGTTAGCTAGTGATACAGTTGTAATGCTAGGCTAAGAAAATCTTTTGATACCTGTTGATACACGCTAAACTTGTTTTGACAATGCCAAATTTCAACAAATTGGTAATCAAAGGTTTGGTATTGTTTTTTGGTCCAATGTATTTTGGAAAGGAAACCAAAAAAAAGCGACTGAGTGTTGTAGTGTAGAATTAAACAGTGTTGATGATATGTCCATTACTGTAGACAAATAATCTCACATTTTATACAGTGTACGAATACACATGTTGTAGTGTAGAATTAAACAGCGTCGATGATATGTCCATTACTGTAGACAAATAATCTCACATTTTATAAAGTGAAGGAACACACATCCGCCACAAAAACGGTGGAAGTGACTGACGTTAAATGAATATTCATATTTTCTTCTCATTTAATATGCAAACAGATTCAGTTTGAGGCAGTGAGGTCTTTCAGTGTACTGGGTGACATTGCGTTGGATGATGTATCATTCTCTGGTTGTTCCTTCCCTGGTAAGCTCTTGATTGTAGAAAAGATCGGGCATGAGCTTTTTTCTGAGAATTCGCGGAATATCCGTGATTTCTTTTCTACCTCGGGGACAAAAACTATTATCCTAGCACACTGTAGCATATGCAAACTGGAGCCTATACCGAATTTTTGCAAAGTTCCGTGATTTTTTTTTTACCCCAGGCTCATCCCTGATAGATATGATACTCATAGGATTCTAATTTACATCGGGCTTAGATAATAGTTGGGGTTGCTATGGTGATGATACAACATAAATATACTGTGATAATGTGTAAACTCTTTGTCAATAGTTTATACCACTTTGTTTATTAATTTGTTATATAGCAGGCCTCTAAAATATGATAAATTAAAAGATAACCAAGTCGCCCCTGGTTACATTGAAGTGGCCCTTTGTCGCACCCAAAGGCCTGTGAACTAGGGACCAAGTTTCATAGAAAGTGACCCCTCTACCCCCATCTTCTAAAAAAAGTGAAAATGATAACCCTTTAATTCCACCCCTGTGCATGACATTCTTTAGAATTGAGTAACTCTTGGTCCAAGAAGGCAGATTTGCAAAATATGTATCCTTAACAGATAAATGGCATAGTCACCTTTAAGCCCCAACTCTTACATGCAAATTAGCCAAGGCTGGGAATGAAATAGTCAATGGATGGTATGGATCTACAACAGGGTTTGTCAATTCACTTTGTACGAGGGACCATGTGAAACATTGGTTGGACAAAGGACCCACAGGGAGCCACAAATCACTCGTATCTATACTGACCACAATAGGCGTAGGAGCCCAGTTTGATTTGGGGATGGGCTATAACGACTTGCCCGAAAAATATAACCCAAATTTTTTTCAACATCTTAATGTACATATCATATAGGCATGAATCGGTTATTGCATTGCATGCCAATTACATACAATCATATGCCGTGTTATTACCGTTCCATATTGGTTACAATTTTTCGGGAAGTCGTTACAATAATATTGATAATAATAATATAAGTTTAACCATTGAAAAACACATTGTAATTTATTTTTCTTTCAGTAGGTGCCCGAAAAATTCTCCTCATATTGCCCGAATTTTCACAAAAATATTTGCTTAGGGGGGTTGCAGCCCCCCCCAGCCCTCCCGCCTCCTACGCCTATGCTGACTTATGATCTAGGATTTAGGCTAGAATGGCACTCAACCGTATCAGGCCTTTATTAAAATGTCCTGCATACCTGGTCCTTGCAAGATTGTGAGCCAGTTTATATTTTCCAGACTTGTTATTTCAAAACTGTCACAGCCCTGACTGGCATGCAGGTCACCCTACTGACAACTCCCTGGTCTGTTACCAAATATTTCAGAGTTAGTTTTGAAAATAGACTTACCTCAAGAGATTTTCTAAGCATCTTGCTCCCATTTTAATACAACTAAATAACCCCAAAGTCAACATTTTCTCTTTGCGTCAAACATTAATCTCGGTTTTTCCTGAATTTACCAGAATCCGAAGCAGTGTGCCGTAATGATGAGTTCCGATGTGATTCAAGAGGATGCATCGATACCTCCAGAATTTGCGACTTGACCGACGATTGTGGCGACAACTCGGACGAGGCTGTCTGTGGTAGGTATCCCCTTAAAGGGTGTGAAGACTCGCGCACAAAGAAACGTCTCATGCCGGTAATCTGACCTAGTTTCGAATGAGGTGTAACCGAAGTGTTAGACACCACCATCGATCCCAGAAAATGCACACACATCTTGCTACCGTCGGTAATTAGACACTAGTGTACAGTCAATACATACAGCTGCGGTCAATACCCACAACACAGTGTACATAGCAGCGATGGACATCTCAGGTCTAGATAAAAGATAACAAGGTATCACGTTTCATTACTGTCTGCATTTTGTAGCGACAAGCAGAAAACTTCACTTGCAAGCAACGGGAAATTAACTTTTATAAAGCGCGGCACACGGTTTTGGGCGAGCCTTCAATGCCTTTATAAGGAGTAGATAAGAGGGATAAGGAGTTACTTTCAAATTTAATTTGTTTTGATTAGCTTGCTAAAATATTTTAAAAAGAAAAGAAGAAAGCAATAGAAGGAGGAAAAGAAAAAGTCAGGCAAATGCCTTTTGACATTTTAGCTATCAAATGTTTCTTGAAAATTGGCATATGATATGCCATAACTTGACTTTCTAGCAGATTTGACAGCATTGCCTTTGGCCACTGATATTATTCATATGATGCCCCCATTTCTTTTTTCTTTGGGTGTGACAGATGTTTGTTACTTGCTATCGATGAGAACTCAATCCCTTGGTTCGCCGACATTCCGGTTATAAAATATTTATGTCGACGTTTCTTTTCAGTTTGCCTTTGTTTGTACAAGTTGCTAGTTGCCGTGGGGGGTCGTTTGCCTATAGTAACCCAAAATGTTGCAAATATATTCTAAAATATTTAGTTTTAATGATAATTTCTTATTTTTTTTTTCACATTTCCAGCTGGTTACACATCTTGTACCTTTGAATATGGCCTGTGTAGCTGGCAACAACTTGTCAATGATGAGCTAGATTGGTATAGGATCACGTCGGGAACACCGACCGCCTGGACAGGCCCAGAGAGGGACCACACAACAGGACTCGCCACAGGTAAATACAAATTGAAAGAAAGCATAAAGAGAATAATTGCATGATTTGTAGTCGATGCATTCATTTCCTTTTTTACATTAATAATGATCCCATTTAAATTGTAACCTAGACATTTGTGACATGTTTTAACCATTATTTCTTTATATCAAATGAAGCTTAGTTTATACTTACTGACCTAAGAGGAAAACAATAAAACCAGAGGAAGAAAATAAGAAGAGAGAAGAATGGAAAAGATTAATATTACCTTATCTGTAACAAAGTATAACAATTATTACCTTATCTGTAATAAAGTAATAATTATTACCTTATCTGTAACAAAGTATTACAATTATTACCTTATCTGTAATAAAGTAATAATTATTACCTTATCTGTAACAAAGTATTACAATTATTACCTTATCTGTAACAAAGTAGCAATTATTACCTTATCTGTAACAAAGTAACAAATATTACCTTATCTGTAACAAAGTAACAATTGTTACCTTATCTGTAACAAAGTAACAATTATTACCTTATCTATTACAAAGTAACAGTTATTACCTTATCTGTAACAGAGTAACAACTATTACCTTATCTGTAACAAAGTAACAAATATTACCTTATCTATTGCAAAGTAACAGTTATTACCTTATCTGTAATAAAGTAACAATTATTACCTTATCTGTAACAAAGTAACAATTATTACCTTATCTGTAGCAAAGTAATGGTTATTACCTTATCTGTAATAAAGTAACAATTATTACCTTATCTGTAACAAAGTAACAATTATTACCTTATCTGTAGCAAAGTAACAATTATTACCTTATCTGTAACAAAGTAACAAATATTACCTTATCTGTAACAAAGTATTAATTGTTACCTTATCTGTAACAAAGTAACAATTATTACCTTATCTATTACAAAGTAACAGTTATTACCTTATCTGTAACAGAGTAACAACTATTACCTTATCTGTAACAAAGTAACAAATATTACCTTATCTGTAGCAAAGTAACAGTTATTACCTTATCTGTAACAAAGTAACAATTATTACCTTATCTGTAACAAAGTAACAATTATTACCTTATCTGTAGCAAAGTAACAGTTATTACCTTATCTGTAATAAAGTAACAATTATTACCTTATCTGTAACAAAGTAACAATTATTACCTTATCTGTAACAAAGTTACAATTATTACCTTATCTGTAACGAAGTAACAATTATTACCTTATCTGTAACAAAGTAACAATTATTACCTTATCTATTACAAAGTAACAGTTATTACCTTATCTGTAACAGAGTAACAGTTATTACCTTATCTGTAATAAAGTAACAATTATTACCTTATCTGTAGCAAAGTAACAATTATTACCTTATCTGTAACAAAGTAACAATTATTACCTTATCTGTAACGAAGTTACAATTATTACCTTATCTGTAACGAAGTAACAATTATTACCTTATCTGTAACAAAGTAACAATTATTACCTTATCTATTACAAAGTAACAGTTATTACCTTATCTGTAACGGAGTTACAACTATTACCTTATCTGTAACAAAGTAACAATTATTACCTTATCTATTACAAAGTAACAGTTATTACCTTATCTGTAACGGAGTTACAACTATTACCTTATCTGTAACAAAGTAACAGTTATTACCTTATCTGTAACAAAGTAACAATTATTACCTTATCTGTAACAAAGTAACAAATATTACCTTATCTGTAGCAAAGTAACAATTATTACCTTATCTATTACAAAGTAACCGTTATTACCTTATCTGTAACAGAGTAACAACTATTACCTTATCTGTAACAAAGTAACAGTTATTACCTTATCTGTAACAAAGTAACAGTTATTACCTTATCTGTAACAAAGTAACAGTTATTACCTTATCTGTAACAAAGTAACAATTATTCTTCAAAATGATCGTGGGTTAAATTAACGAGACTTTCCTAAGTTAACCATCATATCAATAATTCTGCTTTAAGAAGAACTTCCATATATCTGTTAGCCCGGTTTTGTTTAATCTATTGTTTTAACTGATTGTTTCATTTATTATCCTACAGGACACTACCTATACCTTGAAAGTAGCTCTCCCAGAAAACCTGGCAACAGAGCCCGGCTCGGCAGCATCAACCTCAGGGCCTCGGGCGGTGACTGCGAGATAAGGTTCTTCTATCACATGTTCGGTGAGGACATCGGCTCCCTGAACGTCTACAAACGCAAAGTCATCAACGGACCCCTGACGCTGCTCTGGAGCCGAAGCGGTAACCTCGGCGACTTCTACGAACGAGCGGATGTAGTCGTAGCAAACAGCACGGACTACGATGTGTTCCAGGTGCGACAATTGTTAATAAGTCTGCTGATTTAATTAATTAATTATTCTGCTGAAGATTTTTTTTACCAAAGGTTTTTTCTTTAAATTGCTAGTCATAATCAATAAGTGAGCCCGTTTTTTTTTCCCTGCAATGGACTGCATATCCGATTGGTGCAACATTATGTGTACATTTTTTGTTTTCACCGCGTGGATTGAAATCTTTCTCAAACTGGACTGAAACATGCTGGCCACCCTTTGAAAACACCTGGTACAGTACCGCTCACGTATAACTGGACATGTGTACACGCACAGAATCGTATAAACACGTATAAACACGTACACTCGCGTATAAACTCGTTGACAAAGAAATTGCCTCGTAGAGGCCGCGTAGACACCGCGTATAATCCCTCTACGAGTTTATACGCAGGAAATGCTATTGTGCTCAATGAATAGGGATTAAAGTCGCCGAAAGAGTTAGTGAGATGTTTAAAACAGCCGTTTCTTACATCGTAGTTTAAGAGGTGATATTCACTTTGCAGCGAAGGGGACGAAGGTACAGTAAAGTGTTTGATGGCATAGAATGTTTTTTGTTAATTGGGTTTCTATTCAGTGTTTCTTTCCCCGACTTTATTTTTCAGTTGTAGAGGTTCTGTTCCACGGAGGATTAGTTTACTTTGAATAGTTGTCAACATTTTGAAGAAATAATAAAGTATTACTAAGCGTTTCTTTGTCAATTTTTATTTAATTTACCGTTGGTTCGTTGGAATGAAAAGAAAAAATTCCACCGAACAACTTTGAAGCAGGGCCGGTTAAAAACAAAACATGTTTTTCGCCCGCACAAGGGGCCTCCTTTTTCCTGAATCCCCGGGTGTCTATTCCGATTACAAGCAATCTAAACTATCATTAAATAATATTTTGTAAAGGAAGCCACGTATTCCGAACTAGTATTAAAGCAATGAAAAGAAAAAATAATGGCCGCCCGTTTTTTTTCAGATTTCGTACGAGAAACATTATTTTATTTGAAAAAAAAGAACAACTCAAACGTATGGTAATTCTTTGTCGCAAGAAGTGTGTTATTGGAAAATATGTATTGAAAGAGGCAGAGAATTTGCCGCAAAACGGCGGACCTTTCATATGAAAATATGTAAACCTTCATTGAACATCCTCAGTCATCCTGTTCTCCCTCAGTTGATTTGGGTAGGCCTATGCTAAAACAAAACTTTGAACAAAAAAGAGGTGTTACGTAAAAAAACTTATACTTCTTAGAATGTAGGAAAACAGTTTCCAATTGCATGACTTTTTCCCTTGAATGTCCGTTTGCCAAATAAAAAACATTTAGGATCCACAGACTGATTGGCCATGACAAAAGTGTTTGAGCACAATTTAAAATGGCGTTAAGATGCTTACCAGCTCCGTTCAACTTGACATTATAAGAACCAGTTGTAACCGAACATCAGAAGAGTAAAATCCACGTATTCCAACAGTTAGTTTCATTTGAGGTTTTCGTTTTCCCATGTCATGCGTACTAAAACGTGATCACCAAATATCCCAACTGCAGGTGCGCGCGCGGAATATTGACTACCCTGGAAATCTAGGTCATGTCCTGGTTTCTGCTCACAAGCCTGACACCTGTTAATTTGCATTCCATTCTGACCTAACAAGGAGTTGTTACAACCCTGGCAAACTGCCAAAAACGTGCAACACTATATTAACCCGTCTCGTAAGAGAGGAGGGGTGGCCCAAGCAGTCTCCCAGGTACCTTGCTTAGCGCGTGTGAGCTCAACCTTTGCAGCAACGAGCTTTACCCTGGATTCCTGGAAGTACAAGTATGTTCGTGAGATTTTACACCCTGGGATTTGTTTCTCAATATGTTCAAATTTTGCGAATAACATTTCCTCATTGTCAAAAACAAACTTCGATAACCATTGAAGATAAAAAAAGGAAAATAACCGGACGATTGAACGGTGAGAAAAAATACACTTAACGTAGGGGTAAAACGTTCGTAACATTTGCATATTACTAGTACTTTCAGATGTTTCCGACTTTTTAAACTGTTACATTTCGTGGCGCCTTGTGTGTCTGGTAATGGCGGTACGTTCGGCGTTATCAATAAAAAGCTTAGCAACTTTGAAGGAGCTATGGGAGTGACATGTTAAAACATTGAAATTATTTAAAAAAAAAAAGTTCAATACGTATCTCCGTGTTACATATTAAACATTTTCGGTTGTGTCGGCAGGAGGTAAACATTAAAGTAACGATGCTGTAGTGTACCGTATTTATATTCGTTGTTCAGTCTGGGATTTATTGGATTACTTCATGTGTACCGTTGTTTTGAAAATATTTTGTGCGACGTTTTGAGCCTAGGTAAAACAATATTTTTGTTGAACGGAAGCCACTTAGAACCAGGATAAGATATAGTGGGAATGGTTGGTTGTCGCCCGACACCCATGGCCATTATCATCAATATGTCGATATTTCTCTTATTTCGTGTTACTGCTCCCACTCCTTCTGCTTGAATTTTTGTTTCAAAAGGTTAGTAAATAGTTATTGTACATTGAATGCTTTTGTCAAAACATGACGTTACTTCAATATATTTCTTCGCAGCAATTTTGTGTTCAAAGTTGTATCACCTTTGACTTTGTTCAAATCATTAATTCACCTTACACGATTTTTCAACACTTTCTGAATGGCCAGGCCTATGTACTTTCAATATAACATACCAGCAATGGCCCTTGTGGAAAAAGCAATACACTGCATTTCGAAATATTTTGTTTGGCATCGTGCCAGGAGTGCAAAATAGAAACGCTACATATACAGTAGGAAATGTATCCAAAGTCGCTCATGTTTGTGTTTACGATAACATTTTATTAAAAAGGCAACCAATCATAAATTTCGACTGATAAAACTTCTTTCGTTCCCATGGTGAAGTGAACCTGGGCAAGTTCGAATGTCGATGACCAATTTATGTTCCGTGACTAATGTCAATGGGAATTATGTGTGGTAAAAATCGGGTCTTTCCACGTGTTATATATATAGAAGTTTTACGTAAGCGGAGCGAAATTCGTGGAGGCTCCTTGATTGTGAGGAAGCACTAATACCTACTGTAAGCCTCAATATTTGTGGAAAAAATCGTAAGGGTTTTCTTCGGAAAATATTTTTTAATAGTAGGCCTAACCAAAACCTTGTCATTGCTTTTGGGGGAAGTCAGATCTTCAAGTTCAAATATTGTTTTTTTTTTTTTTCGTTAAACGGTTATCGTGGTTTTCTTGCGAGGTACATACGGCGTAACTTTCGATGAAGGCTAAAAGGTAGGATAGGCCAAGGCCTACCTTGTTCTCATTAATTGTTACCTACATTCAATTTAATGCCCAACGGGAGGAACTCGTATAAATATTAACAGACTGGTGCACATTGTAATTGATAAAGTTTCCTTGCTGAAGTTTTCCTGCACTGATTGTATCGATCGTTTGTACTTCTAGTAGCGCTGTTTTCTTTGTTACTCTTGTTCTTAACGGCTTAAGTATATGCTTACTCTGTGGTTGAATATTTTGGAAAGGCTTAGGAGACATTACTTGATGTTGAGTTTACCGACTCTTTTATGCATCACAGTTTATTCTAACCCATAGAAGCTCTGCTATATAAAGCGGCTGAGAATAACCTACGTTTACAGATTATACGAGATTGTACGTCTTTACGCGCGTATAATCCCTATTCAGGTGCACTGAAGCGAAGCCCTAAGCCGCGTAGACACGGCGTAGACGCCGCGTAGACACCGCGTAGAAAGTCGCGTACAGAAACGTATAACATCGTATAATCGCGTAGATAAACGTAGAGTATACGTCTACGCGAGTTATACGTGAGCGGTACTGTAACTAAAATTGTACAAGGAAAGATAAATTTAGGCAGGAACATCTAGGGGGTTTGCAAAGGAAACTCAATCTAAATCCTTAATGCTTAAATATGTGAGACATTAAAATTTCTTTGCATAAAGTTAATAATTTATATCATGATCTTTGTGAATTATGAGATACGTTAAGAAATGGCATTTTGTCAAGTTAGATAAATAATTGTTGATTCGAAACCACCGACACAATTTTAAAAACTTTTCTCGTCCTCATCCGAAGGTGATCTTGGAGGCAACGATCGGTGACGGTATCTATGGCGATATAGCCATCGATGATGTCACCTTTACCGACTCCTGTCAGGTGAGGAACGAGACCCAGTTGCCAGAGATGACCACCTTACCCCCCGTGTCAGTCATGACCACCCAACGCCCCTGTCAGAAGGGCGACTTCATCTGCACCAGTGGTTTCTGCCTGCCTATCGATGTGAGATGTGACGGGACGGCAGACTGTGCTGATGGTTCAGACGAACAGGATTGCGGTAAGGAAGTTTTGACGGGAATAGTAAAGAAAAAGGGGGTAGGGGCAACAAGTCCAGGCGCTCGTGGCCACTTGTGGGGCTTGGAAAAATATAATAGGCATGAGCTTTTCCGCAGATTTGCGGAATATCTGTGATTTTTCTTTTCTACCTCGGGGACAAAAACTATTATCCTAACACACTGTAACATACGCAAACTGGAGCCTATACCGCAATTTTTGCAAAGTTCTGTGATTCTTTTTTTTTACCCCAGGCTCATCCCTGATATAAGGAATAATGCATTCTCATTGTCATAAACTCTGCAGATAGATCTGTTTATTGATTTGCTTGTAGAATGCATATGACAAGCAATCCTCGATTTTTTGTCACTTTTTTTGCATCTGTTCCGTTTATGGAATTCTATTTGCTAAATATTTTAACTCCATATGCCAATTCAACCTCACAATTGTGGGCACCCAAATCTAATTTCGAGTCATGAAGGCAATTGAAGATGTTTCCATTTCTTTCTTTCCTTCTTTTTTTTTTATAAATAAAATTTGCAGTCCATGTGATGAAGACTGTTGTCATGGTATCAAGTTTTCTGCATTGGAACAGAATCAATAAAGGGTCCTTAGTTAATGTTCACTCTGTGAAAATAAAAGAGGGAAAAACAGGCTAACGTCTTTAAGCAGATATTCAGGTAGCTGAAGTTGAATGCGTCAAACAAAATGCTGGAAGTTTCTGGATCTAGGTTCAAACTAAATGCTCATAGTAAATTATATTGTATGGGGAAGGTACCAATATTTGATGATGGCATTTGGCATCTGGCAACAGTAGAGTTGAATGATGTCATATTAATTGGTAATTCAGCTGGAATGTTTTTTTTTTTTCCTTTTATAATATTATATGTAAGTCAGTTATTCACACATAAACTTTCTATGAAATTTGGATTTTGTTGAAATTCTAACATTCAAAGAACTTTGGCATCTAGTTAATTATTCCAAGTGTATCAGATTTCAAGAACATAAAATAATATATAAATAAATAATAATAATAAAATGTATTTATAAAGTGCATCAATGCCACAAAAAACTAAGGCACTATTACATAATAAAACACACTTCTAATATCTAAAAATACATACATACACACATACATGTGTTAATGTGTAGAGTTTATATTTCTGATGCCAAACTATTTTTGAATTCCTCTCCAAACTTCAGGCGACTGCGACTTTGAGAACAGCCAGTGTGGATGGCAGGCCATACCTTCCGGTCTGTATATATGGCAACGTCAGCTAGCTCGCGATGCGCCTGCGTCCATCGCCCCCGGTAACGACCACACGACTCTGAGTCCGGCCGGCTACTACATGTATGTGGACCAGACACAAGGGACGTTCGGACTGGCGGCCGTTCTTCAAAGTCCTAGTCTGTTAGGAAATACAGGAACGAGGTTAGTGTTAGACAGACCGATGTCATTGTTTTCTCGTCTTGCTATGAACAAGGACAAATCATCTTTGTCATTTTTTCCATATCAGGAAATTAAGATTTCATGTCGTAACTGTATCTTAAAGGAGAAGTTAAGTTAAACTCAAACCATCATTTTATTTTATGATTTAGTGATATATAATTTAAGCAACCCCCCCCTTTGAGCCAACGTAAGAAAATAGCCGAGTGTTACAGACGAGAGTTATCTTGATTGCTTACAACTGATGTCAGTGTGCTGCCATTTTGTCGATGTGTGATGTCACTAAGAAGTAAACACTCTTAGTTACAACTGACATCAGTGTGCTGCCAGTTTGTCGATGTGTAATGTCACTAAGAAGTAAACACTCTTAGTTACAACTGACATCAGTGTGCTGCCAGTTTGTCGATGTGTAATGTCACTAAGAAGTAAACACTCTTAGTTACAACTGACATCAGTGTGCTGCCAGTTTGTCGATGTGTAATGTCACTAAGAAGTAAACACTTTTAGTTACAACTGACATCAGTGTGCTGCCAGTTTGTCAATGTGTAATGTCACTAAGAAGTAAACACTTTAAGTTTACAACTGACGTCAGTGTGCTGCCATTTTGTCGATGTGTGATGTCACTAAGAAGTAAACACTCTTAGTTACAACTGACATCAGTGTGCTGCTTACTGTCGATGTGTGATGTCAGTAAGAAGTAAACACTTTTAGTTTACAACTGACGTCAGTGTGCTGCCAGTTTGTCGATGGGTGATGTCACTAAGAAGTAACCACTTTTAGTTTACAACTGACGTCAGTGTGCTGCCAGTTTGTCGATGTGTGATGTCACTAAGTAGTAAACACTTTTAGTGACAACTGACATCAGTGTGCTGCTTACTGTCGATGTGTGATGTCAGTAAGAAGTAAACACTTTAAGTTACAACATACGTCAGTGTGCTGCCATTTTGTCGATGTGTGATGTCACTAAGAAGTAACCACTTTTAGTTCTGTGTCTTTCTGCTGTAATGCACTTTAATGATCTTGATTTAATAATCTAACACAGTCATTTCCCTGGAATTAGAGAAGACCGTAAGTATTCGTTAAAACCAACACAAGGAGCTGGTTAATTTAAATAATTGGAAATTAATGTTTATTTCTGATTTTGACCCATAGATGCCAGCTGGAGTATTGGTACCATATGTATGGTGGTGAAGCCGGTGCCCTCGTGGTCAACCTCTACGAGAACCTCATCCCAGTATCGTCTAAGTCTTATGTCGGAAACCAAGGACAACAGTGGCTCAAAGGAACATTGGACGTCGGAGCCAAGGCAGTCGGACAATATTATGTAAGACAAGACAGGTCAAATTTTTCAAGTTGTGATTGTGGTGGACACAACATTAAGTTTGGAAGTTGTCAAATAATGTCACGTCTGACTACTGATAATAGTAGCCTACACACACTGTACTACTATGTCACCTTTATGATCCTTCAAACATCTATCAGGCATGAGCTTTTTCCGCGAATTCGCGGAATACCCATGATTTCTTTTCTTCTTCGGGGACAAAAACTATTATCCTAACACACTGTAGCATACGCAAACTGGAGCCTATACCGCAATTTTTGCAAAGTTCCGTGATTTTTTTTATTTACCCCAGGCTCATCCCTGATCTATGTGCTTCATCTCTGAAAGTGGCTGGTCTGGCTAGTCTAGCACATAGACCGTTTTTAGGTCTTATGGCAATGATATAGGGTTATAATATTAAAATGCATTACATATTTGGTAGGACTGGTAGCAAACATAACAACAAAATTACAATTTGTTAAGACTGGAAGAAATATCGTTAAATAAGTGAGAGAATTTGATAAGGTAACACAGTATGTTTGATACCAAATTGTTAATTGGAAAGTCGGGCAGAATGTATTGCACTAAAAAAAGAAACAATTCTAAACATACCCAAACGTATCTGTTAATTGCGCAACTGAATTAGTTACCCACTGTAGAGAACCACCGTTACCGTGTGCTTATATTGTTAACAGTCGGGGGTACCCTCATGCTATTCTGTATGATCTCTGTCATGATATAAATATGACTTTATGAAAACTAGTTACCTGCCAAAATAAAATGTAAGCTAGGTTTGGGATTTCTTGAAGTATTCTAAAACAACATCTGTGAATAACTGTATGACTGTATTTTAGTAACAATCTTTCATAAAATGATGTGATGCCATACCATAATTCTATTTTCACATTTTTGCATAGTTTTTTGTATTTTTCCCTTGGTTTCCTTTGTATCTTTCTTACTTTGTAAAGCACTTTGAAACGCTGTATTAAGCGCTATATAAGTGTTAATTATTATTATTAATATTATTATTATTAGTATTATTATTATGATTGTTATTATTATTATTATTATAATTCATTAACCCTATGTTGGCACAATGTAAACAATTTACATACTTAAGTATGCTTTGTTAAATGATGCATCTTTACAGGTTTTTTTTACAATATGTTTTTTTTTTTTTTTCTCTTCGTCAGGTCCGGTTTGAGTCCACCCCTGGTGGAGGGTTGGGTGACCCTGATACAGTCTCCGATATAGCTTTAGATGACATCAGTTTTGTCAACTGTGGGTCGTCTGCTGGTGAGTTTTACAATTTTTATATTTACATATTTTTGTTATGATCATTTTTTTTATATGTTTTACTATAATTTTTTTTTTTAAGGTTGGGGGTGACTTTTAAAAAATCAAATTAGTTTACGAACCCTCTTCATTCAATAATGCAGAAATATACAACACTATGTAAAGTTGAAAGAGAGATAATTGCAATTGATCAAAGTATGAGAGTTTCTTATCCCAGTGGTGGGTTTGTGGGCACCAGGACCCTGTTGCAATAGATCAAAGTATGAGAGTTTCTTATCCCAGTGGTGGGTTTGTGGGCACCAGGACCCTGTTGCAATAGATCAAAGTATGAGAGTTTCTTATCCCAGTGGCGGGTTTGTGGGCACCAGGACCCTGTTGCAATAGATCAAAGTATGAGAGTTTCTTATCCCAGTGGCGGGTTTGTGGGCACCAGGACCCTGTTGCAATAGATCAAAGTATGAGAGTTTCTTATCCCAGTGGCGGGTTTGTGGGCACCAGGACCCTGTTGCAATAGATCAAAGTATGAGTTTCTTATCCCAGTGGCGGGTTTGTGGGCACCAGGACCCTGTTGCAATCGATCAAAGTATGAGAGTTTCTTATCCCAGTGGTGGGTTTGTGGGCACCAGGACCCTGTTGCAATCGATCAAAGTATGAGAGTTTCTTATCCCAGTGGCGGGTTTGTGGGCACCAGGACCCTGTTGCAATAGATCAAAGTATGAGAGTTTCTTATCCCAGTGGCGGGTTTGTGGGCACCAGGACCCTGTTGCAATCGATCAAAGTATGAGAGTTTCTTATCCCAGTGGCGGGTTTGTGGGCACTAGGACCCTGTTGCTCTTTTACTATTCCACTGCTTTATACGTTTTTTTGGTTTGTCTTTTTCTTTTGTAGGACAAGAAAGTTAGTTAGCGAGTGATCAATGAATTGCATTCAATTCTCAATATTTCATATTTTCTGTGTATGCAGGGATGTAAGTCTTCTGTATTTTTACGGAAATCCATTTTTTTTTTTAAATTCCAATAAAGTTCCAAAAAATTGTACGAATATCAAAGACACAATGCGGCAAAAATGCCTGGCCCGTTGCAGCAAGCTAACTTCAATTTTCGCTCATCGATCAACCAAAATACCATTTCCTGTTACACAACGCATTGCACTGTACAACATTGTGCCATGTGAACATCGTTGCGTACGTGCGAACTTCAAATCGCCATAGCTCATTTCGGTCGTTGAAAAACTTTGCCTAATTCACATCTTCTTAACTGCTGGTGCTCGACATAAGTTTCGGAATTAACGCTTGTGATATTTGTGAGCGGCGGAAATCTACGAGATACGCATATGATAGTCGATATTCATGATCGCATTCGAATGTGAGACTGTTTTTTATTCCGGAGTTCGCTGTGACGTATTCGTAACTTTGAGCTAGCCTAACATAACGATAGTGTGTAAGTAGTCAGAACTAGGAGTAGGATGTGTTAGCGCTAATACTTTTGAGCTAGCCTAACATAACGATAGTGTGTAAGTAGTCAGAGCTAGGAGTAGGATGTGTTTGGACGGCATTCACCCGGGGTCTCCGAATAGTTTTCCGGGGTTTTTTGGGGGCGCTGCACTCACATCCCTGTGTATGGTGGTCAATCGACACTTAACTACTCAGTCAAGCCAATAAAGTACATAGATATGGGATTTTAGCATAACATTACAGAAAATCAAATTTCATCACATAAATTCCTCAAAATCAACTCAAAAAAGCTGTTACAAACACTCAGGGTTGTGTGCTACATTGATTAATTGTTTAATATCATATTTTAATATATAACGTGGTGAAAAAGGCGGGAAAAAACTAATAATCCATTTGTTTTCTTTTTAATTGATTTAATTAATTAAGTCTTTGTCATCATTATACAAGACCATAATTGTTCTCATTTTTTATTTTAAAGACATAAGCTGTGACTTTGGTCCAGCCAACGGTAAAACGTTATGCGGATGGGAACAGGACCCAACCGAGGAAATGGATTGGATCTTAAAGTCTGACGGTACCCCAACGTACTACACCGGACCGAAAGGAGACCACACCACGGAAGGCTCTGGGCCTGAGGACTATGGGACTGGTATGTATAGTTCTACTATTCTTGTTCTACTGTATCATGCTGTGTCGGTTGCCTTTTTTAATAATCGGTACTAAGTTATTTTATTTCAACTTTCAAGGGCACGACTTGTTAAAAAAAAATGCTTAATCTTACACAAGGCCCTCGTTAAAACATTCCACATGAGACAGGGGAAATGTTGAGACACAGGTTTTGTTCTATGAATGTGAGGAATTTGTTATCGTGTCAATTAACTTTGAGAGTCGTTGGAGAAAGGAGCAAGCGTTTCTAAGAATTATCTTGATTTTAATTAAATACGTATGGATTACTGGTAAAGTTTTGGAGTCGAATAATCACAGTCCTTACCTGGCTTCTGGGTGTTCATGCAAAAATAAATACAGCTTTAGAGACAAGAAATGAAGAGTAAACATATGAGTAGGTCATATAGGGAAGTGAGATCTAAAAAAAATAATTAAGTTCTTTTATATAGCAAATAGACCTCACAACACTTAACGTCACAGTACACACATTCACTGTACCGATCCGTCTTGGTTTTATGCACTACACTATACTATCCTCACAGAATATTATATTTATATAATAAAACATTTATATATATTATAATATGCGAGATAACTTATCATGTAAGAAAATACTACCGTAGATGCTAAATCCCTTGTTGCAAGGAGCAATAGAGTTTATCTTGGCAGACCCGCGGAGAACCCAAAATATTTTGTGGTTTTTGCATCCTGGCTGTAATAGGCTGCATGCCCCCCCCCCCCCCCCCCCCCCCTCAGTGTTCTGCTTTGAAGTGTTGCTAAATTACCAAATAGTTATGAAGGATCAGAAGAATCAGTTAATATTCAACAATTCTGAACACAAAAGTGCCCCCTATTGTTGGGATATTGGATTTTGTATGCCTATAAAGGGGAACTATGTGTCAAAGTGTGTTTTTCTTTGTGATCTGTCATAAAACAAAATATAAACTGTGCTAATAGGAATATTATTTCTCTACCAACCAATACTAATTATAGTGTGAACTCCTATATGGTCACTTGATTTATTAACCAGTTAAAAACCTGAATATTTCAAATCTCTGCTACTATTGATAAATTTTTAGGAGTTTGAATTGACCTAATTAAACAATTACAACACACTTATCGAATTTAAGATCACCAATTCATGCTACATTAAAACTTTACGATACGATAATTGTATAATATCTTCCATTTCAGAGAGATAAACGAATTGTTTAATATCTTCCATTTCAGAGGCATACATATTCGCAGAAGTGTCAAACTTTCAAAAGGGGAACAAAGCTCGTCTTCTCTCCGGTTCCCTGAAATCGACAGATGAACGAGGTTACTGTTTCTCCTTCTGGTATCACATGTACGGCTCCACCATCGGAGAGCTCAACGTTTACCTCAAGTCAGTCGATGGCGAAGAACTAGTAAGTCTTAGGGGGCCAGTTCCAGTTACCATTGTCCTCGGGGACAAAATCTATTATCCTAACACACTGTAGAATATGCAAACTGGAGCCTATACCGCAATTTTTGCAAAGTTCTGTGATTTTTTTACCCCAGGTTCATCCCTGTATATTGTTATCAATACTCTAAGTATCAGAAAAGTTGTTCATTTCCCTTCATACAAAAGTAGAACAGTTGAAAACATTTCTTAGTTTCATTTTTATTTTTTTGCTTTTTAGTAAACAAGAATCGTTACAGCTGGAGGATAAGAAATGTGTGTTTATCCTGCTTTCATTTAATTTAAATTATTCAACACCAGTCAATGCTTTATAAATCCCATAGCAACGAAGATCATTTCAAATAAATTAGAAAACTAAATGTAAAACAATACAAACAATATATATATATATATATATATATATATATATATATATATATATATATATATATATATAGTAGTATATATAGTATATATATAGTAGAAGAAATTCTGGCAGTAGCAAATAAACTGCTGTTCAAAAATAACACCAATTGTTTTGACAGTATATCTCTGAAAAATTGTCTAATTCTAATTTCGCCAGCTGTTTCACAAGCGAGGGACCCAAGAGTTTAAATGGCTTCAAGGCTACCGTACAATACAGAGAGACACCTCCTTCGAGATCGTGATGGAAGCGGTCCGAGGCGGAGGTTTCGAAGGAGACATCGGTCTGGATGATTTGCACTACGACACCATACCCTGCCCCCCTCCCGTGGAGTGTGAGTTTGAGAGCGACTTCTGCGAATGGTCCAACGTGGACGACGACACGCCAGGTTTTGATTGGCAGCGGGGAATGAATGGTGATCCATCGCTTGGGACGGGTCCACCCATAGACCATTCTTCAGAGTCAACAACAGGTAACAACACAAGGGTGTAGGATTCGGGGGAGCTGAGGAGTCGCCAGCCCCCCAGTGAAAAATATAGGGGGGCGGGAGTATCATTCCGCCCCCGATTCGCAAGTCAGAAAACCCCTTTTTCATTTCCAAATGAGAAAAAAAATCTCATTTAGAGCACCAAATTGCATCTAAGGCCAGGTGAAAATGCAAAACTATTTACAAAACGGAGTGGGTGTTGAAGTGTGCTATATTGCACCAAATTGCATCTGAGGCCACCTGGAAATGCAAATTAATTCCAAAGGGGAGGCAGGACACCGCCTCCCCTTACACCCCTCCCCCAGGCCGGTCATAGTCTTCAGACCCCCACTCAAAATTACCTTCCTGCACCACTGTAACAACAGCTAGACGAGCTTTAAGGCACAATCTTATCACATACTGCTTAAGAGCAGCTCCCGCTGTGTGTTTTTGCTTTAAGAATAACAAATTTTTGATGGTCCTGCAATTATATCGACCTGGAGGTTTGAGATTGGGAGCAAAACTCACAAGTTCATTAAAATTCTTTTTCGTTTCGACTATTCCAGTTGTTGTTGTTAGGGTTAGGGGTTAGGGGTAGAGTTTAGGTTAGGGTTAGGGAAACTCGCAACAATTTTTGTATTCGCATGGCTTGATATTCCATTGTGTAAAGAAGCATCCGCGTTGCTATTATTTTCGTAAGTTGTTAAAGCATACTAAACTAAAAATTGACGTACATTGCGTTTTTTGCTCCATCTGTAACTTTAACAAAATGCATGCATTTATTTTTTGGTCTGCTTCCATCCTACAAACATCAGATTAGTTTTTTAAGTTTATGAGAGAAATTGAAAATCAATATAATTATTTTTATTTTCTTAATATTTGTAATCAGCTTACTTTGCCTTTGCGAATGTGGCTAATATGCCAGCCCTGTCAGAAGCTAGACTCGCATCTCCCAGTTTCGATCGGGCCGGAGTCCAGTGCCTCAACTTCTTTTACAACATGTACGGCGACGACATCGGTACCCTGTTGGTCTACAAACAGGACGAGGGCGACAACTTTGTGTCTCCTTCCTGGGAGAAGTCGGGCGACCAGGGACAGTACTGGCGCCAGGCATCCGTAGAAGTCACGCCAACCACAGGCCGGTCATTTCAGGTGGGTAGTGGTCTGCAGACTCACTGCTATCTCCACCAAAAGATTTAAATTAAACCCGGAGTTTATTTTTCTTCGTATATTTAGATCGCCATCTTGTTGATCACTTGTAAACAAACCTCGGTCACGAAAACATAAAGCATTATTACTACATTATTTTACTCTTATATTAAATGTACGTAGCGCCCCCTATTTCCTCTTCTCTACTCCTCCAGAACAGGTAGTGATGTTGGTAATTAATTTGTTCAGGTGCAGAGCATCAACAGTTTACAAAAAAAGTAGAAAATGGAGTAAAATGTAACAAACTAAAGTGAAAGCTCTCAGTATTATGAATGGGGCTGCAGCATGATTGCAGCCAGGCTATATCTGCTGCCAAGCATCAATAGTTTACATAAAGTACAAGAATAGAGTAAAATGAGACAAACTTATGTGAAATCTCTTTAATGCTGAGAAGACTGCAGCAGTATTTATTGCCATAGCAAGGCTGCATAGCTGGTGCCAAGCATCAACAGTTCACATAAAGTACAAGAATGGAGTACAATCGGACAAACTGAAGTGAAATCTTTCAGATTCTGAGAGGGGTGGGGGGGAGAGCTGCAGAATCTCGGCAGCCAGGCTGCATATGAGAAATGTTACTGTGTTTGCTCTGCAGTTTCACACAATAGGAACTGTTCGTCCGAGCAGTGCCGAGAGATCATCCCTGTTGCTGGATATTACTTCAGCCTTGCTGCAGTAGTATTTTACAGCTGCTGTAATATTAAAAACATTAAATATTTTTCTTTGTGTCAGTATTTGTATGCTGTAGAACTTTTTTTCTCATTATGCAGTTCCAATTTAAGCCTTTGTTTATTATGATATCAATCAATCTTAAGGCAATTAATCTCTTTTTTGTAATTATTTTCAGATCTATTTTGAGGCTATCGCAGGCTCCTCCCAGCAGGGTAACATGGCTCTAGACGATGTCACCCTGCTACCGGGCCTCTGTCAGCCCTCTGACATCTGCACCTTTGAGCAGAACCTTTGCAACTGGCAGAATGACTATGTGAACGATGACTTTGATTGGATAAGGGATGGAGCAGGCACAGGCAGCGGTGGGACAGGACCTCAAGTAGATCACACGTTTAATTCTAAGAGAGGTAAGAATGGAGAGTTCGAGACATATCCCTCAGGGAAATCATTGATATGTTTGTATCTGGATAAAAGATAAGACAAAAACTGAGCCTGTAAGCTGAGCAATTATTAGAAGAAGGTAAAGGGGACTACAATGTTTCAATTAGATATTAAAAGTATAACAACATCTGCCACTAATGTATTAAGATATGTACAAAATAGAATGTTTCAATTAGATATTAAAAGTATAACACCAGCTTCCCCAGTGCATTAAGATATATGTAAAGATTTCATCTCATCAGTACTATGACACGATGTTACAAGTAATGCAATCATATTCCGTGACTGTTTCAAAATAAACTCAAAATATTTAAACTAAAATATTTCGGGTAGGAAATAATGTTAAGTAATCACACTATAAAAATATCATCATCTTTTGAATGCTTTTCCAGCCGAATCGCCTCAATCTGACAATTATTTTAATTTTTTTGTCAAAGTTTCCAATGGGATATGCATTTGTACCGTTATAGATTGTTTCAACGCACAGTAAAATATTTGTACTATTTTGGGGAAATCTGTCAATAAGTCATAACGTTGTTGCTTTCTAAAATCAAATTGATTGGTTGGTGAAACTGCTCTGTGCTTCAGAAAGTTAACTGAGGTCTGAACACATTGTCATAAATGCTTGAGATTTTACAATACAATCATAAGTATAGCTTGAACGTTGTTTTCATTTTTTCTTGATATTTGATATTTTGGTCATGTTTTTATTTATTTTTATATTTTCTCTACAGGTTATTACATGTACATTGAAGCTAATGGGAAAGCTGAGGGTTCAAAAGCATGGTTTGTCAGTGACCGCATCGCTCCTACTGCAGGTAAAAAGCCCAAGTAGTAAAACAAGATATATGAATTAATCATGAACACTCATGAATAATCATGAATTAATAAGTAGCTTTTTTCCTTTTGACAATACCTTCCCAGTTTAAATACAATTGACAGACTTCGTGTGGATCAGACTGTTCAAGTATTAAAGCTGAACTCATCTTGTTTTTAAGTGGTATACAATAGTTTTCATTTGCAATGATAGAAAGAAAAAATCATAATCAGTACCGTTCAAGCAGTACAATATTAATTATTTTTGTTATTATATTTACTACTGTCATTATCTTTTTTATTTTATTTTTTTCATTTTTTTATTTTTTTTTATTAAACTTTCATTTTAGTACAAATAAAAGCGACAATCAACATGTATCATCTTGCTTTGTAAACACTAAAATAAATTCAAATACATGTAATCCCATGCAATGGGAAAGTATATCTTTTAGTAATGTTCAATGTTAATACCCAATAAGTTTACCCAAGGCTCCCAATATCATTCCCAATCATTTTTTATATTAGCATATAAATAGGCATTTCTGTAAGCTAAAGTAAACCTTTCAAAAAGTCAAGCAAACCAAAAACAGATGGAATTTGTTTTTTTCTGTTTACAATTAAAAGTATAATATTTCACTAGAATAAAAATCAAGTTAAACATACAGTCATCAGGGATGTGTCTAGGATTTCCTGAGTGCCGGGTAAACTGATCGCCGTCCTTGGGGAGGGGTCTAAGGGGGAGGGGGTGTTACCCTCCCCTTTCAGAAATGTTTCGATTTTTGAAGGTGCTCAGATGCCAAATGCTGGCACTTCTGTAGCTTTTTAAGCACATAAATAAGTTCTTGTTTTGCTAACAATTTACATTTTTAAATTGTTGAATATATTGTTAGGAATGCTGGGATTTCAGATGAAAATAGTGCTGGGTGGGATTCATGATTTTAAAGACAGTGCTGGGCGGTAATTCTTAGTGCTGGGCGGGGCATGCCTAGTTACGTCCAGCGTGGGCACATCCCTGGTCATGATTACAACCAAATAATACCCTTTCTACCTTATTAATATTTCGATCAGAATTGGTCAAAATATTATTAAGATATCAATATCTTTGTTCTTAATCAGGCCGGTGCTTCGATTTCTGGTATCACATGTACGGATCTCAGGTGGAGACGTTGAACCTCTACCAACAGACTGTCAGTTCAATCACACCGAACCTTGTATGGAGCAAAACTGGTAACTACGGTGATGTCTGGAACAATGCCAAGGTACCACTCACTGAGACTGAAGAATTCTGGGTAAGTATTAACTGGTGGCACCTGTTTGATTCACTTTCTTCATAATTATAATCATTATAAGTAATATTTATATAGCGCAAAATCAGCAAAGCTGCTCAAGGCGCTTTTCAAATGTAAAACCTAAAAACAAATAGTAACAAAAACCAAAATATTAAATAAATAGAACCAATAAAACAAAATATGTAAAAGCCAAAAGCAACAATATAAAAAAAAAACGCAACCAGTACTAAACGATACTAAAAACTAAAACGCATATAGTCCAAAACAATTTCAGAAGTATGTAAACAGTAAAATAGATTAAATCATAGTCAATGTTTAAATATAAATAAGTATGAGAGACTAAAGAACAGTAAGACAATTATTGTCTTATGTCGTGGAGTGTATAGCCTAGTGGTTAACGCCGGCGTCTCCCAGTCATGAGATCCCCGGTTCGATTCCCCGCCGACAGCAATGTGTGTCGTCTGGCAAGGGTGTTGTTCAATAACAACTTCCCGACATGGACGTTAAATGGATGTGTGCCGAGAGATTGGCTTCGGTCAGCTTGCGAGTCTATAAGCCTCCATGGCTTCTTTCGCGAGTTCCTGCTTGCGGGAAGATCACATATACATACATACATACATACATTGTAAAGCCTAAAACAGATGATGAGGAAACCTATAGGATTTTGGATATAAAGTAGTAAACAAGTTAATAATAATAATAATAATTCTCAGTTCTTATAGCAATATTATATTGCAACTAACAATAAAGTCTCTCCGCGGTGTACTTAACCCTGGTCATTGGTAACTTGTCACACCTACACACAAAAGTGTGCACAATTCAAACAATCTCTCCTGGGGCACCACAGTGCACCACAGCCACATGTCCCCTGGGGGACTTCCCACAGGGTGCAGCCACAAACCAGCGCATGCAACTATATTTACAAATTACCTTGCAAGTCCCCATTTATACACCTGGGTGAAGAGAGTCAATAGAAATAAAGTGCCTTGCCCAAGGACACAACTCAATGATCTGGCCAGGGCTTGAACCTGTAATCCTAAGATCACAAGTCCACTGCGTTAAGCACTTGACCACATTGCCCTCAGTTGGTCAAATTCTTTGGACTGGTTATGTGGTCAATATTATGCTATGAGGTAAGCATGCATGTGTTGGGGGGGGGGGGGTGAGAAAAGTATGAGGGTGGGGAGGGGGAGGGGGCAGTAATACACATATCACCTAAAAGCTACAGGCTGACCTTGTGTGTTAACCGTTTATGACAAAAAGTAGTATAAAATGTCTAAGGGGAGATTCTGTTCTAGTTTATGCTGACCAAGGGTTCATACCGATGCAATGAAATATTAAAACTCGAGGACAGATAATTAAACCACTGTTTGCACAATGTAACAGCAACATAACAGCTTTTTCCACAAATTTGCGGAATCTGTAATACCTTTCTACCTTGGGGACAAAAACTATTATCCTAACACACTGTAGCATATGCAAACTGGAGCCTTTACCGCAATTTTTGCAAAGTTCTGTGATTTTTCTTTTAACCCCAGTCTCATCCCTGACATAAGCCACAACAATTTGCAAAGATTTCATGTCTGCTTCATTTACTTTTTCCTCCTTACAACCGTGTAGGTGTATTTCGAGGGTTTCATCGGCTATAACGCTACCTCTGATATAGCTCTGGACGACCTCTACCTGCAAGATGTGCCCTGTAGTACCACCCCTGCTCCACCCACGACCACCACGCTACCAGCAACTTACCGTAAGTCAAAACACACTTATGTTTGTGTTCTCTAATAGGGCATAACAAATATGATTAATATCATTTTTTTATTATTATTTTACCAAATTTATGAAGCGCTCTTTTCATGCTTAAGCATGTCCAAGTGCGCTTTACAATGACAACAAAATGACAAAATCCTTAAAATATGAATATGAAGAATAAATTTGACACAGCTTAAATATTAATATAAAAATATATATATATAAACGAAGGAATAATTTTAGAAATAATATAGATTTACAGTGAAATTCCTAAAAAAGAAAAAAGTGAGTTTTAAGTAAATTTAAGAAACAAAATGACAAAATCCCTTAAAGTATTAATTTGAAAAATAAAATATTAAATGGATGCAGCTTGAAAATTAATATAAAAATATATATGTATCTAAAAGGAATTTTTTTGTTATAAACAATATAGACTTACAGTGAAATTCCTAAAAAGAAAAAAGTGAGTTTTAAGTAATTTTTTAGTGGCAGCAGCTGTAAATTACTGATTGCTCATTGTCTTAGATCACAGCCAGCTTTGTCTCCCGGGGAGGGGGAGGGTAGGAGTCTAAGGGGAGTAGATAACCCCTCTCCCTAACCCTGTGAACAAATTTGATAAGGTCAATGGTAGATGTAAAAAAAAAGGAATTGTGGTTATGTTTCAACTTTTGTGTTGTCAATTCCATTTTTGCTTCAGAATTTTCGGGCAGCCCTATAAACAAGGGTCACGACCCTCACTTTCAATACCAGGGTCTTACGTTATACAGGATTGCTGGTTACAATACACTTGTTTATTACCTCCTAATGTCGAAAGCTGGTTGCGTCCGCTCACAGGTAGAAGTAGTCTGATAGTTTAATTGCACTGGACAATTGTTTTTTTCTGGTCTTTCTTGATTTGGCATAAAATGGATCATTGATTTTCAAAACAGTCTTTTTGAAAATGTTTTTGCTCTCCCTTCATCATATTGCTCTTGAGACAGAACTCTTTAGAAATCCTTTTAAATCCTTCAGAAACTCCCGATGCTTTGCATATCATCATAGGAACCTACCACATCTTAATGACTAGGGTTATCTAGCCTAAGCCTACTTTGCATATAAGTTAATACACAGTCGAAACTGACTTTTTGTGTTAAATATGAAGGCTGCGGTAAAGTGCTGCGACACATCTTTTGACCGATAACAAAATTAAAGAATGGTTCTGTGTCTTTCACCATTTTAGCACCCGATAGCCATGACTGTGATTTTGAGGTGAACTTGTGCTACTGGAACCAGGATAACACAGATGACCAAAACTGGACCAGATTTTCCGGCAGCACCTCTAGTACCGGAACAGGACCCAGCTATGATCATACCCTTGGAAATTCTGCAGGTACAGTTTTGAAAATTCTTTTGTGTGAGAGCTAGGTTGTACAATTCATGATCATCCTGTGTGCTATACGCAGCACAGAGACAGTAAAACAATGCTTGGACTAGGAACCAGCTGAAAACACATTGTGGTACTGAATCCACTGAGAACACATAGTGGGAGTACGTACATACAGATACTGTAGGTTCACTTATTGTGGACTGGACCCAATAAGAAACATATGCTAGGCCTAAATCCAGCTTGTGAACTCATGTCAGATCTCATATAGGTTAGAAGTATCCCTTGGCTGTATTCAGCTCGGAACAAATTCTGGAACTTGATCGGTATAGGATCACATGCAAGGTACACAATTCTGGGAGGCTGGATCTAGCTGGACATCATGTCAAGTCTTGATCCAGTTAGGAACACATGCTGAGACTGGATCCAGTTAGGAACACATGCTGAGACATGATACAGTTAGGAACACATGCTGAGACTGGATCCAGTTAGGAACACATGCTGAGACTGGATCCAGTCAGGAACACATGCTGAGACTGGATCCAGTTAGGAACACATGTTGAGACTTGATCCAGTCAGGAACACATGCTGAGACTGGATCCAGTCAGGAACACATGCTGAGACTGGATCCAGTCAGGAACACATGCTGAGACTGGATCCAGTTAGGAACACATGCTGAGACTGGATCCAGTTAGGAACACATGCTGAGACTGGATCCAGTTAGAAACACATGCTGAGACTGGATCCAGTTAGAAACACATGCTGAGACTGGATCCAGTTAGGAACACATGCTGAGACTGGATCCAGTTAGGAACACATGCTGAGACTGGATCCAGTTAGGAACACATGCTGAGACTGGATCCAGTTAGGAACACATGCTGAGACTGGATCCAGTTAGGAACACATGCTGAGACTGGATCCAGTTAGGAACACATGCTGAGACTGGATCCAGTCAGAAATACATGCTGAGACTGGATCCAGTTGGGAACACATGCTTAGACTGGATCCAGTTAGGAACACATGCTGAGACTGGATCCAGTTAGGCACACATGCTGAGACTGGATACAGTTAGGAGTTAGGTGCTTATGAATTTCTTTCCTTCTCAGAATTTGATTTTGTGTATATGTGTTTTTTTTCCAGGTTGGTACATATATTTGGAAAGTACATCAGGTTTGACAAATGACAAGGCCCGGCTCCTCAGTTCCACTCTCTCGGTGGATAACGGAACTCAGTACTGCATGGAATTCTGGCATCACATGTACGGACCAAACATCGCCTCGCTGAACATCTATACGAGGCAAGGAGCAGACACTCTGGTCTGGACCAAGTCTGGGGAACAGGGAGATTTCTGGATACAAGGCTTTGTAAACATACCATTGTCTGGACTTTATCAGGTAGTCTGCTCTTTATTTGATAATTGTTTTTTTCCCTTTATTCTTTGTTTTTTGTTGTTGTTATATGTCTTTTTTTCAGTGGTTTTGAACTCAAGTCTTCCAAAAAAGACAAATGATAATTATGCCAAATATTTATAATTCTGTATTTGGAAAGTATCCATGAGTAGTCCTTGTGGCTTGTAAGTGTGTTTGTTAAATGCCATCGACCTTGCCCCCAGATATGCCCAAAAAACACTATTAATATTAATATTATTGTTATATTATAATTATTATTATTATTATTATTATTATTATGATAATTATTATCACTGTATTTTTAATCCTTACATATATACTGTATTATATATATTTGTAAATTTTTCTTTTCTTTTCTCCCAAGGAGTCTCCTACCTTGTTAAGTCTGTTTAATACTTTATAGGAGACTTCCTTTCCCATTGTACACAATTGGCGATAAAACCAATAAATGAATGAATTATTCAAAAGTTAGAGGGCAATCATGTCGAAGCTTTTTTGGTAGATTGCATCTGTAGGCAAACAGCACTGCCTATATCAATGTATATAAATGAAAATCACCCCCATAGTCATAGTAAACAGATATATGAAGTAAATTGTAATAGATTGAAATAAATATATATAATGGTAAAGAAGTATTTTACCAAAAGTTGTCACATTGTGGCACACTGACCAAGCAATGTAATATAATTTTAATATTCCCTTCATCAATTGACTGACAACCTTTTAGGGAGACACATCCCAACAGTATCATCTTTGGCTTGAATATCAGAGAGAGTTTTGTGGAGAACAAAGTTTTGTTAACGCCGGTGCCATCCAATCATAAGGTCCCCGGTTCGAGTCACTCCAAGATTAATGTATGTCGTCCAGTTACAGAGATGTTGACAATTGACAATTCATAATCAAAGACGTTAAAATATGAATGTAAGAGACTGACTTCGGTCAGCTTGTGGCTTTGATAAGCCAATTAGGCTTCTTCGCGAGTTCCTGCTTGCAGGGATCTAAAATACAAGGACAACTCCCACAAAAACAGCTAAGTGATTTTTTCAGGGTGAAACTCTTGTAAGAATCGCTGTCGTTATTTTTTAAATTTGTGATGTCATCGTGCCCACTTGGATCAGAAACCTTTCACTTTCTAATTGCTTTTCTCTTTGAATTTCAAGAAAGAGTGTCGATAGCCAGTGGCAGAGCTAGGGGTATTGGTCAAGGGGGGCGAGAATGGTCTGTATGGGCGCTTTCGACACTATCTTAGCGGAGCGCCACCACAGGTCGGTGCGCAGCGTACAGAAATTATTTGAGTAAAGATACTCCCTAGATCACAAGAAATGACATTTACCGGGCCTTGCTAATTTGCAGATAATGTGACAAATGTCAATAGGTAGATGAGAGCAAAATAGAAAACTCAATAATCGCGAATACGTAAAAAGTGGTAAAGAGCTGAAAAGGGCGCCAGCAGTCCATTTGAGTCCCCCCCCCTGACTGTATGGACGCTCCGCCACTGTCGATAGCAATTATACTATTTGAAGTAAGTGTCTGCATCATTAGCTCATGATGCTATTCAACGTTCAATATTGAATATTCAGCATTTGAAATATTCCATTTCCTTCTGACACGTCTAGATTATTTTCGAAGCGACTCGCGGCAGCAGTTACCAAGGTGACATCGCCGTTGATGACATCAGGTTCTATCTAGGCCGCTGTCCACCCTCAGGTGAGAATAATAACAAAAATATTAATAATATTTGTTTTGTATATAGCACTTTATAGCAGCGATAGGTCTCAAAGCGCTTTACAGACGTTATATTACCCCTGGTCAATGATAACCTGTCCCAGAGACAATCCCTCCTGTCGGCAGCAGTTATATACTGCGCCCAATGACAAGTTACCTTACAGGTACCCATTTAAGCCCTGGGTGGAGAGAGGCAATTGAGATAAAGCATCTTGCCCAAGGACACAGAGTAATGAACTAGGCAGGAATCAAACCAGCAATCCTTGGATCACGAGTCCGACACCCTAGCAAATTGGCCACCACGCTCTCAATGGAATGAAATATATTTAAGCATCTTAAAGCAATGATGAAGGTAAACACAGCTGATTGCAACGAAAGCACTTTACCAGTTCTGCAGATTGTTGTGGAGATCATTTATAATATAACTGTACATTTCTAGGCAAACATCTTCATGGAGTATCTCAAGCCATGTCTAACGTCAATCACTCGGGTTTTATGACCATAATATTCTTGAAATAAACCATGTTACATGGATACTAACCTAAAAATACACACAAGCCAATAGACATGATAATTTTGTGGGTACTTTAGTATTACAATACAACTCAATCATTGCCTAACAATTGATTATTTTCTTATCTTTAGTTTTAATAGTACATAACAATAGCAATACATACAGTGCAACAGCAGAGACAAAGCGTACAAATAATACTATTCAAATATAACGATCGCGACTTGCACAACGTGAAGAAGCAAGGAGGTCATTAATAATCAATGTTATTTTTCTCTCTTAAAAACTTTCATTTAGCCCTATGTGACTTTGAGTCTGACGAATGCGGTTACACAAGAGATCCAACCAGTGATTTCTCCTGGACGAGACTAAAGGCTGGAGATGCCGTAACATCTTTGAGAAAGGATCACTCATATGGAACAGGATTAGGTAACTACAAGTCCTTTCCTTTTCCTGTTTTTTGTTAATATCTCATTTTCTTACCTATTCGTTTTTTAATTGTTTCTTTTTAACACATTCTTGTTTTCTACATTTAATATTTAACTGTTCAGGTCAAGTATTCTTCAACTCCCTGATGTTATGATGAATCAGTTAACAATAACCCATTGTAATTGAGCTTTTAACAATAGTTCATTGTTATTTTACTGTCAGGTCATAATACATGTATGCTGACTTTACCAACGGGCCCTCAATTATTCTTCAACTACCTGATGCTATTATGAATCAGTTAACAATAAATCATTGTTCTTGAGGTTTTTACAATAGTTCATTGTTATTTTACTGTCAGGTCATTACATGTATGCTGACTTTACCAACCAGCCCTCAGTTATTCTGCAACTCCCTGATGCTATTATGAATCAGTTAACAATAAATCATTGTAATTGAGCTTTTAACAATAGTTCATTGTTATATACCATCAGGTCAAAATACATGTATGCTGACTTTACCAACCAGCCCTCAGTTATTCTTCAACTCCCTGATGCTATTATTAAACAGTTAACAATAAATTTGTTGTTGAGCCTTTAACAATAGTTAATTGTTATTTTACTGTCAGGTCATAATAAATGATGCATACTTAATCAACCAACCCTCAAGTGTTCTTCATCTACCTTATTCTATTATGAATCAGTTAACAATAAATCATTGTTATTGAGCTTTTAACAATAGTTTATTGTTATTTACCATCAGGTCATTACATGTATGCTGACTTTACCAACCGGCCTTAAATAATTCTTCAACTCCCAATGCTTTTGTGAAACAGTTTACAATAAATCATTGTTATTGAGCTTTTAACAATAGTTCATTGCTATTTACCGTCACTTCCTGATGCTATTATGAATCAGTTAACAATAAATCATTGTTCTTGAGCTATAACAATAGTTCATTGTTACTTATCTCCAGGTCATTACACATATGCTGACTTTACCAACACCAGCCATCAATAATTCTACAGCTTCCTGATGCTATTATGAAACAGTTAACAATAAATCATTGTTATCGAGCTTTAACAATAGTTCATTGTTATTTTACTGTCAGGTCATTACATGTATGCTGACTTTGCCATCCAGCCAGCAAACGCTAAAGCAGCTATTGTCAGTCCTGATTTCCCTGCCACCACTGGGAGCTGTCTCAACTTCTACTTTGCTCCAGTCGGGGACCTGGACTCCGGTACGCTCACCGTCATCCGTAGAGCACAGAGCGGAGCGGAACTGGAAGTGTGGTCCTCGTTTGTCGGGCGTCTCCACCAATGGCACCTGGCCCAAGCAACGGTTTCTTCCGCTCAACCCGGTGAAGTAAGATCATATTCATTATTGGCTGTGTGTTGTCTGTTTGTTTGCTTGTTTGTTTCTGTTTGCACTTTTTATGACAATTGAAAGCCTTTGTTTTAAAATTGTGCGATGATTTCTTCTCTCTTTCAGAAATTCAACGTGGTGTTCGAAGCAGACCGGGGTAACGGTGTGGCGGTCGGGGGCGTGGCGATCGATGATATCAAGATCAATACTGGCATCTGTCCGTCCTCAGCTGCAGACTGCGATTTTGAGACTAAGGGCATCTGCGGCTGGCAACAAGTGCAAGAACCAGTAGACGACTTTGACTGGACCGTCATATCTGGCTCCACTACTTCAACGAATACTGGACCGAGTAAAGACCACACCCTGAATTCTGCTCAAGGTAAAAAAAGCACCTGACGGTGCTACGAATGAGCTTGCTTTAAATATATTATGAACCTTAAAAAGCAATTTTTTTGGATATTGATCAGCAGTTCGTAAGGTGGTTACAAGTTTTTGGTGGCATTGGGATTGTTGAAGCCACTGAGGGTGTGTGAAACACTGGAGAGTAAGCCAGTAATAGAGGAGTGGGACACTGAGGGGTCAGAGGGTAATAGAGAAGAGGGGCACTGGAGAGTGGGAGGGTAATAGAGGAGTGGGACACTGGGGAGTGGGGCATTGGGATAGTTGAAGTCACTGAGGGTGTGTGAAGCACTGGAGTGGGGGATTGGGGCACTGGAGCGTAGGCGGGTAATAGGGGAGTGGGACTGGAGAGTGGCACTGGAGTGGGGCATTGGAGAGTGGAAAGGTAATAGAGGAGTGGGGCACTGGGTAGTGGGAGGGTAATAGAGGAGTGAGGCACTGGAGAGTGGGAGGCACTATGGGGAGTGTTAGGCATTGGATGTAACAAAGGCATTGGGGGGGGGGGGAATGGGAGGTACTGGGAGAGTGCAAGGTACTGGGATGCACTGGAGGGATGCATTGGAGTGATACAAGGAACTGTGGGGGTGGGAGGCACTAATTGGGGGAGGGGAGTGAGAGAAGTAAGTAGAGGGAACTGGTGGTGTAGATGCCATTGTAGGGTTTGGAAGGCATCAAGTGAGTGAGAGGTACAAGTAGAGTGGAGAGTATTATTAGGCACTTGTCACTTCTTGAAGACCTTTTACCCAGTTCAGGACAGTGTTTTTGTCTTTCTTCTGTGATAGCAGTGTGGTTTACAGCTGTTCTTCATTCTCGTTTTTCAGGTCATTACGCTTTCATCGAATCGTCCTCCCCCAACCTATCGGGAGACTTTGCACAACTTTTATCTCCGATCTTTACCGGATATCAGAATCGCTGTCTGGAGTTCTTCTATCACATGTACGGCGCCGACTCTGGAGACCTGACGGTCTACAGGAGGGTGGAAGACTTCTCCTTGGAGACCGTGTTTGCCGAGACCGACAACAAGGGCGATGTGTGGCGCAAGGGATTGGTACGTGTAGCTGTATCTAGTGTGGCAGGGTGTCAAAGCCGGGTGTGGTGTAGTGGTGTAACGTGAATGGAATATTTAATCCCTCTATAAGACAGCTAGTGATTAAAAGAAACAAAAAAAGGTGTGATTGGGTGGGATTGTGTTAGAATGTGTAAGATAGATATACTCTCACCTTATACCAGAATATAAAATAAAACTGTGAGATAAAGCAAAAAGGACTTTATACCTTCCTTTTAAAAATAACTGGGGGTCAAAACTGGATAGATCATGGTAAAAACAGGAGATGAAAATTTCAAATATTTGATATCTCCATTGTCATGGGATGAGAAGATGTTAATGCCAGGTGGGCTTATGGTGTCAACAAGACAGACACTTCCTAGGATTAAATAAGATGAATCTAGTTGGGATCACAGAAAAGAAGAGGTGTGGGAGGTGTTGGTTGGCTTGGGTTGTTCAAGGCATTGAAGACTTGCCCCAAGCAGAATGCAGCCATCTTTGAAAAGTTAACTTTCTGTTGCTTGCAAGTGATGTTTTGTTTGTGTCGCTACAAAATGCAGACAGTAATGAAACGTGATAGCTTGTCATCTTTAGCTGGACCTGAGATGTCCATCGCTGTATCGTTTGTACACTGTGCTGTGGGTATTGACAGCAGCTGTTATGTACTCACTGTACACTAGCATCTAATTACCGACGGTAGCAAGCTGTGTGTGTATTTTCTGGGATGGATGGTGGTGTCTAACACTTCCGTCTGTTTACACCTCATTTGAAACTAGGTCAGATTACCGTCATTAGAAGTTTCTTTTTGCGCGAGTCTTCGCACCCTTTAAGTTTATGAGGTGGAAGACAGAGAAATATGTTTTTATTTGATGATGTTATCAATTATTATTTCATCTTCCATGCACAGGCCACGTTGTCTGATGGAGTTAGCGTCTACGATCTCATCATCGAGGCCACCGTGGGTGGGTTTTACGGGGACATCGCCATTGATGACGTGAGAATCTTTGACGGCAACTGTCCGGGTAAGTATTTCAGCATAACCCTGGAGCCTGTCATTCCCAGCTCCACTACTGGCATGAGCTTTTTCCACGAATTAGCGGAATATCTGTGATTTCTTTCTACCTCCAAGATTTACCCCTCTCAACTTCCGTGAATTTCTAACAACAGCGTTGTATCATTTGATCCGTCAGTCGCATGTTTTTCATTACCTATGGATATCCAACCTGCAGGGGACAAAAACTATTATCCTAACACAGTGTAGCATACGCAAACTGGAGCCTACACCGCAATTTTGGCAAAGTTCTGTGATTTTTTTTTTAACCCCAGGCTCATCCCTGACTCTATCATTATTAAACGTTGTTCTTCACAAATTTATCTATCACCCGTCGTCAACCAAATCTGTTCCCTCTTGATTTGCAATTATGAATAATCATGGTGTGGGTCATAACCCATTCTGAATGGTCGCCATAATATTTTGGAGGGCGAACAAAAATTATTCAGAAGGGGGAAAAAAAAACAAAACATAAATGGCATCAAAAGTTTACAAACTTTAACACCATTTTAATCGCATAGAAAATTTCTTCAACAATTCTTTTCAATTTTTTTTTACCTCCCAATTTTTGGCCAAGCAGACTAGTTTGACATACCTGGACTCTGCTCCATGGCTTTCTTTCCCCTAAATTAGCCATTAGACTTCTCCGACTGAATGGTCTAAAAACTGAGCAAGTGTAGTACAGGCAAACGATAAATTTCAATTTAGTTCAATAAATTTGTAATTCACTCTCTTTTCCAGCTCTACTGTAAGGGTAACCACAACAACAAAAATTGGGTAATTCATGATGTATATATCTATAACCATTCGTGTAAGATCGGTGAATATTTTGCCACGGTTTAAAATGACACGATTAACCCAATCCACACTTTTCAAGATTGGATCGCATTTTTTCTCACGATCGCTCAGATTTTTTTAAATGCTTTCCATCCGCACTTTCAGACACCTCAAATGTCACATGTATCAGGCATGAGCTTTTTCGGCGAATTCACGGAATATCCATGATTTCTTTTCTACCTCGGGGACAAAAACTATTATCCTAACACACTGTAGCATACGCAAACTGGAGCCTATACCGTAATTTTTGCAAAATTCTGTGATTTTGTTTTTACCCCAGGCTCATCCCTGATGTATCGATAACAGAATTTGCAAGGGTTAGGGTTAGCGATTTTCTTTCCTTTCTTCTTTTTATTATATTTTTCACTTTGGCCACTTTCAGAGGAGGTTACTTCTTGCGGGTATTACTGCGGCTCGGGCGAGACGTGCATCGAAGCGAATCAAGTCTGCGATTTTGTAGCGGATTGTCCCGACCTCTCCGATGAGGATGATTGTGGTAAATCAGAGCAAATCTTTTCTGTTTCATATGACAATATTAATGACCCCCCTCCCCCCCCTTCTTTACTGTACCCAAATGGCTTGAAGGGGATGTGCAACCCCAACCATCATCTTAAACTGGTATGATGGAGATCTCTAAGAAGATCAAACTAACAGATATCATAATTAATAAAACTCATATTTGAGAGCTATCATTTTGGTTAAATCTGGCTTGAAGAGGACCTTGACACAACCATCATCTTAAACTGATATGATGGAGATCTCTGAGAAGATCAAACTAACAGATATCTTAATTAATAAAAGTCATATTTGAGAGCTATCATTTTGGAAAATCTGTGATCATGTCATAGCACTACTCGGATCAAACAATTTAATGGTGTCTTCTTTTTTTCATTTTAATAAATTCAAGGTAGAATGCTAACGGTTTTGAAACCGAAACCGATTTCGGCCTCATCATCAGGCCAAGTGTGAAGTGCGTCGATAATCCTACATTCAACATTTTTTAAAACCCATCAGCTTTAAGCAAAAATATACAGTGTATTGTATCTATGTATTTTTTAGATCCTCCTGCAAGCAGGAACTCGCGAAGAAGCCTCATTGGCTTATCAAAGCCGCAAGCTGACCCAAGTCAGTCTCTTACATTCAAATTTAACGTCCATGATTTAATATGAATTGTCAATTGTCAACAACTCTGTAACTGGACGACATATATACATTAATCTTGGAGTGACTCGAACCGGGGACCTTATGATTGAGAGGCACCGGCGTTAACCACTGAGCTAAAACTCCACTCCACTTCACACAGTGTAATAAGTAAAGCAAAACATAACAGTAATTGAGGAAAAGAATGTGAAGCACAGCTTGATGATGTCATATTTAGACTTGATCAAGTCTTCAGTAATATGTGTGAAGGAGAATGGCATATTTTAGAATTGCAGGAATATGTGTGAGGGAACATCAAAGTCCTGTGCTATCTCCCAAATGAGAAGGGCTGCCATCCATTTTCTAATTTTTTCTGAAATGCCAAACTAAGCGAAGGATAAATCTTTACATCTCCCTCATCAAAGGTTACTCCTGTCAGTTTGAAAGCAACCTCTGCGGTTGGATATCCGAGTACACCGGAGCGTTCAGATGGATCAGAGGTCGGGGTGAACTCCCTCAAGATAACACCGGACCCTACATCGATCACACCACACTCAGTCCTCTCGGTAAGGAGTCAGTTAATCCTACCTCATTCCTTGTTAATCCTACCTCATTCCTTGTTAATCCTAAAAACTGTTCATGTATAGCCTTATTATTGCTACTTATTACCTTAAAGGTGGACAGTCTGTTATGAATGTATCTCGCTTTTTGTCTATTTTCTTTAAAACTGACGTGTTTCATTTTTCAACAGGTTATTACATGTACGTGGCCCCATACAGTGGTAGCATCACCTGGGCCAGTCTGACGGGCCCTACATTACATAATACGGCCACTGGCTGCGAGATGCAGTTTTGGGCCCTCATCTCGGGGGTCAATGTGGGCTTCATCGAAGTCACCATCCTCGACGACTATAACAGTTGGTCCGGCCTTACGATGGACACCCCCACCGGTGACAACGTCTGGGAACAGCAAATCGTCCGCATTGGAAGGAACAGGGGATCTCTCCAGGTCTGTGTTCCATTTGGGGAATAGTTAATATATCAGAGTTAAAAACTCTGAGTGAGAGCGTGGTGGCCAATTGGCTAAGGCGTCGGACTCGTGCTGGTTCGATTCCTGCCTAGTTCATTACGTTGTGTTCTTGGGCAAGATGCTTTATCTCACTTGTCTCACTTGCCTCTCTCCACCCAGGGGTTAAATGGGTACCTGTGAGGTAACTTGTCATTGGACGCAGTGTATACTGCTGCCGACTGGAGGGATTGTCTCTGGGACAGGTTATCATTGACCAGGGGTCATGTAACGTCTGTAAAGCGCTTTGAGACATATCGCTGGTATAAAGCGCTATATAAAAAGCAAATATCATAAAATATTATAAAAACAAGTTCTTTGGTGAATGTGTAATAGGCCGGAATGGGGATCTCTAAGCATTTGACAAAGAATCTGTTATATGGGTCCTAATGTGTGTGATCTGTACTGCTTTGGCGGTAACAAACTTAAAAGGAAATTATGACTCACCAGTTCGACGTCTAGAAAATACAGGATCCATCCATGATCCCTTGTCCTGGGCATAAAAACCAAATCAGTCTAAAGTAGGGAGTGGTGTATTTAGGATTTAAGGTGAATTTCACAGATTTTGTAGACACTTTTCTTCAAATATTAAGCATAGTTGACCTGCACATTAAAAGCACATCAGAAAGAAATATTCAATTATGTTTGTGTTTGCTATTAGTTTTTATTCATTCTTTGTATTTTTACATCTCAGTTTTTATTCATTCTTTGTATTTTGACATCTTTTAAAGAAAAAATAAACTGAACTTTTGAGGCTTGAATAAGGGCTGCATTTTGATGAGTTTTTTTTATATTTTTTTGTTGTTTTAAAACATTGGGTAGTAGTAATTCTGTAAAGGAAACATGAAATGAAGGCAAAGTAGGGTGGGCACAAAGGTTTCCTTAGGAGGGCAAGAGGAAGGGGAGTGTGCGGGTAGGGTAGAGGAGGGGCAGGGGTCATCATTTGAGTACTGGGATCTGCATGTAAGTAGCTAGTACCATTTACTTAGACTGTCAATATCTACTTAATTGCTCAACGGAAGGTCTTTGGTCGTTTCCGTGTCTTAAATATTGAATCTTCTTTTGAAACCATCAGGTGATATTTAGGTCATCCAGATCGTTTGCTGTACAGGGAGCGATTGCCATCGACGACATATTGTTCAACAACTGTGACTTGCCGGGTAAATAGTTATCAAACAATTTGGTTCATGCAAAATTTTGCAGTTTTAAACCAGATTATACCCTTACAAAAGCCCAACCTTAATAGCTGTGATCGCACAAGATCACAGATGAAACACATCAGAGAACACAGGAGGCAGAAAACCTGTTTCTTTTACACCTTTTCACATGAAAAATTACATATTTTATAGTGTTTCTAAAACATGAGGAAAAGAAAAAAAAACTGTAGATCATTATAAACCGATTGCATTGTATCTCAAACAGACAATTAAGGCTATGCCAATAAAATCATTTTTAAGATTTGTAATCTACAGTACCTACCTATAGGTTCATTATAATTCTGGTTGGCTGAAATAAACCCCACATTTAAAGGGGTAGTATACAGGCACTACTGGACAAGATTCTATATAATGTCTGTATGTGTGAGAGTGGTATTAATGTGTTCCCATAATAACATTAACTTATTGCATTTATAATGTTATTGTCCTCTCTCTCTCAGTTCCTGGTGGCTCCTGTCAGTTGAGTGAGTTCACCTGTGACAACAGCGTCTGTGTTCCGAACAGCCAGGTCTGTGACTACAACGACGACTGCGGGGATTTCTCCGAAGAAGACGAAGAGGACTGCCGTAAGTCTCATCCTCATCACCTGTACGGTATTTTAAATATGGTCACGTTCAAGTTTATGTCAAAAATGATCCCGGGAGCTAGAGTTTGGACTTCCCATAGGCTTCTTGTACTCATCAGATCTATAAAGGCATGAGCTTTCTCCGCGAATTCGCGGAATATCTGTGATATCTTTTCTAGCTCTGGGACAAAAAAATATTATCCTAACACACTGTAGCATATGCAAACTGGAGCCTATACCGCAATTTTTGCAAAGTTCCGTGATTTTTTTAACCCAGGCTCATCCACGATAATGGCTTACCAAGTGAGCCCCTTTAATTAAATATATAATGGTTCTTTGTTACTTTATGTTTGATGATGTTTTAACTGTGTCATTCGTACATTACAGCCTACTATGTGAGATGCAGCTTTGAGGACGGTATGTGCGAATACTCCAACATCCAAGACGATGACACCGATTGGAACCTTGCCTCTGGCGTAGACACCAATCCCCTGCCGCCGTTCGACCACACCTTACATCGTCCTGGAGGTAGGTTTAATTTAAACGATGCCGTCAAAATCAAACCAAAGCTACATTGGTAGATGCCACTTGCATCCTGGGACTGGCAAGATATCGCAATCATTTATATTTGATTACATAATTAGTTACATAACTTATGTTTATTTATAAAAATGCCACGGTTACATTCTCAATGTACCGGGCCGGTACGGCGGTGGGCAATGTTATTTGGATTCCTGGCCCTGGCCATGTCTTGCTAAGCAACCACTGTCCCATGTTGCCTAGCATCGCCAAATTTATGTTTCACAAGTCGCCATCTATGTTGCAAATTAGCCATTGTTGAGTAGCAGTTTGAAGACCTAGTTTGTTTCACAAAGTGCCCATTTTTGGCATAATAGCAACTTGCTGCCCAATATTGTTAGTGAAGCTATGATCTGCCTTTTCTGTTTAATTGTTTTTGTTAATTGTTGTCTATGATCTGTATCTATTAATTCTTTGTTTCATCCTGGGTACTTTTTTCTCACATTTCCCCCTTTTTTGCAGGTTCATTTGTCTATGTGGATAACGCTCCAGCTAATGCCAACACAGCACGTCTGGCCGGACCGATATTCTTGGGAAATCCGTCGGGATATTGCGGTGTAAGAATCTTTTTTCAGTTTTAGTCAACAGGCATGAGCTTTTTCTGCGAATTCGCAGAATATCTGTGATTTCTTTTCTACCTCGGTGACAAAAACTATTATCCTCACACACTGTAGCATACACAAAATGGAGCCTATACCGCAATTTTTGCAAAGTTCCGTGATTTTTTTTTTACCCCAGGCTCATCCCTTAGTCAGATGTAAATGTAATGTCTGGAACACAATAAAAATAAGGGAGTTTTAACTCTTGCGTATTCGATTTTGTAACTTGGGCCTTTTGTGGTCGGTTACTTTAATGTCAAGTATAACGTCGGAAAGTTGGTTCATTTTGCGGAACATGTTATTGTTTAGCACGGAAGAATCCTTTTTTCGTAACAGTTTCTTGAAACTTGACAGAATAGTACAGACAAAGTTAGATCTATCAAGTTTTGACATGTAAAAAAGGACATCGTTCACCTACCTCTTATGTATCTTTTGTTTAAGATGGTAGCGCTGTATGAAAATGAATTGTTATATTTAGTAGCAAATGTGAACTTGAAGCAGATAAGTGTGAAGTATATACAAAGTGAAATGTTACAATTATAATCTTGAATCATGAATTAAAATGTAGTTTACCTCTGAAATATTCTTTGTATGCTTATAATAAGTGATGACGGCTTGAATTTATCTTGCCTCTCGAAGAAAGCAGATTACCATCAATAATTGTATGGGTGAGTAAGGGGGAGTTAGGGGGAGTAAGGAGGGTTAGGAGTGGCAGCAGGGTTCCATTTCAAAAGAGGATACCAATATACAGAGACCACAACAGTGAATACAGGATGGTCTTATTTATTGTTAACCGCTGCAAAATGTTAAGAACGCTATTTCATTTTTATTTTGTCTGCATTCATTGATTCAAATTTTTGATATTTATTTTTTTCCAGATGAGGTTGTGGTTCTTCAGTGATGGTAATAGCCCAGGCACCTTGCAGTTTGCATACAGGACTGGCACTACCGGACCTGATAGAGTCCTTGCGGAGATCCAGGGTCCTGTTGGTAACTACTGGGAGAGATATGAGGTCGAATTTGACTCGGCATTTGACTTCCAGGTGATCATGCTGAACAAATTTTTTTCGTATTATTTTTCTTTCTTTGAATTTCGCTCTTTTTCTTCTTTTCTTTTTTACTTTTCTTGGCTAGTTCATTTTCTTTCATATGTTCCTTTTTCTTCTTCTCTTCTCTTCTCCTTTCTTTCAAACAACAAGTTTGACTTCTGACCATTATATATCCTTTTGTTCCTTTTTTTCGTATTTTTTTTCTTTCTTTGAATTTCCCTCTTTTTCTTCTTTTCTTTCATGTTTTTCTTGGCTGGTTCATTTTCTGTCGTATTTTCCTTTTCCTTCTTCTTCTCTTCTCTTCTTCTTTCTTTCAAACAACAATTTTGACTTCTGACCATTCATATATCCTTCTGCACCACCTTACGTATATATCTTTGCTTCTGTAACGTTCTGCTCTTTTCCTCCTTCAGGCTATGATTGTAGCTGTTCAGAAATCCGGTTCGAGGTCAGGGGTCATCGCAGTAGATGACATCACATACACCGATGGCTGTGTTAAATCAACAAGTGAGTTAAAGAATGTGACAAAGATGGTCTTAATACAGGCATGAGCTTTTGCCGCGAATTTGCGGAATATCCGTGATATCTTTTCTACATCGGGGACAAAAACTATTATCCTAACACACTGTAGCATACGCAAACTGGAGCCTATACCGCAATTTTTGCAAAGTTCCGTTATTTTTTTCTTACCCCAGGCTCATCCCTGTTAATAACAGTTTAACTATTTCCTGGTCTGAAATAGGTTGCTATTTCTCCGCTAGACTGCACTAATTTATTCACTGGAGTAAACATGGAATTTATTCACTACAATACTGTAAAATTAATTCTCGATACAAAGAATTTTTTATGCAGAGAGAAAATAGAGAAATCGACCGAACAGGCTGAAAATAAAAAAACACAAATGAAGGGACTCATTTACTAATGCATTATGGTAGCAATGTGGAACTATAATGTACTGTGTATTTTATGCAAATGGTAGCTATTCCTTCCAATCATTTTTTTCCTTTTTTCAATCATTTCTTTTTTGTTTTGTCTTTGTCCCTTTGGAACATGTCGTAAAGTTCATTTCACTTCCTTTTTCTTTTTCATTGAATCATTTTAGCCAGCACTGTACAAAAATTGCAGACAGAAAAGAGGATATCTTTTTTCTATCCAAATCTTTTAAATTGTTTTTCATTTTCTTTTGTTATATCTTTTTTTCCTTTTCTCCATAGGTGGTCTTCCATCTGATCCGCCCGATGGTGGCACCACCATCAGTCCTTGCGGTTCTGGAAGATGGCGTTGTGGTGACGGAGGTTGTATCGATCGATCCCAAGTCTGTGATTATGCAGCTGACTGTGGAGATGGTTCAGATGAAGTTAATTGTGGTAAGGGTGAACTACTATAATTCCAATTTCTTTATTCCAGTATAAATTACAAAATTTATGAATAGGACACATAATAATGATACATAAAGGACATAAAAATGTACAATCATGAAAGCATGTACAAATAAGAAATAAGATGGAGGATTAGAAGTTTGAAAGAATAAAAGGATTATAACAGAGATTCTAAGAACCCATTTTGAATATAAATGGCTGCTCTGTAGATAAATGAGTTCTTAAAAAGCATAATTCTAAAAGTTGGCAAGATAGTAGGATTTCGTAATAAGTTTTTGTTATAACTAAATGGTTGCTACCAACTGAATGTTGTTTGACAGCCACAAGTTAGGTCTTCTTGGCTGGTTGGAATTATATTGACCCAATTTCACCTTGCCATCAAAATTCACCCCCCTCCACACCTCCCACCTGCTCTTTTTTTCCTTTCAAACTTTACATACTAGCCTCCTCGATAATTCTGGCAACCCTTCTCTAATTTGTTTTCTTTTATTTGGCTTTAACCTTGTATTTCTTGAGAGAGTTAATTTGTGGACATGTTTTTCTTATTTTTCTTCTTCCAGGCCAGTGTGACTTTGAGAATGACATGTGTGGTTACACGGACAAGAGTCTCGGTAATCATGTTTGGAGGAGAACAGCTCTACTCGCTAGAGCACCAGGTGACGGTAAGTACAGAGTATGAGTTTCCATTTCATTGTTCAACCATGAGCTTTTTCCGCGAATTCGCAGAATATCCGTGATTTCTTTTCTACCTCGGGGACAAAAACTATGATCCTAACACACTGTAGCATACGCAAACTGGAGCCTATACCGCAATTTTTGCAAAGTTCTGTGATTTTTTTTTACCCCAGGTTCATCCCTGATTGTTTCAATAAAGGAAATTCAATGCCAACCAGCTTGCTGAAATCTAGAAGCAATTCAGTTTTGACTTACTGCTTGCAATTCTTAAAATTTAATTCTGTTTTTGGAGGGTTTTGTTTGACCTTTATTTTTTATTTTCTATTTCAGAAAAAAAACTATTTGATCAACCATTTAAAAAAGACTTCTTTTTTTTTTTTGACTGAGTTTTTTCATTTTAAATCTAGCAGTATCAAGATATTTGTTTATTTTGTTGCAGGACAGTTTTACTGTATTACAATAAAAAAATATTGGAATGAATAATCGTTCATATATGTTTATATTTCTTATTACCGAAAATGGAACCCCTTGTTAGCAGAAATATTCATCTCTTTATCTCTTATGTAAAGAAATACATAAACAATGAAAGTCCATTTCAGAGTTTTGTATTAGAAACTTATGAAAATAAACTTAACAAGTTCAGGCCTAGAGAGATTTATAGCCATTTGCTGAAAACTGCTGACCTGCTGACTACTTAAAAATATCTACTGGCTAAAACCAAATCTTTTTTTATTTCTGGTGATTTTCCTGAATAGCGGCATACAGTAGTTTCCGCACAGGCTCATGGGAGCTGTTTCAATAATATCTGCTTATAGTAAATTTATATTAAAAAATAATAAATACAGCGATGTGCCCAGGATTTCCTGAGTGCAGGGTATACTGATTGCCGTCCTGGGGAGGGTCTAAGGGGGCAGGAGGTGTCCCCCTCCCGTTTGAATTTTTTTATTGATTTTGAAGGTGCTCAGATGCCAAATGCTGGCACTTGTGTAGCTTTTTAAGCACAAACACTAGTTTTGCTAACAATTTACATTTTTAGAAATATATTGTTAGGAATGTAGGGATTTTAGATGAAAATAGTGTTGTGCGGGATTCACGATTTTTAAGACAGTGCTGGGCGGTAATTTTTAGTGCTGGGCGGAGCCGCACAGTGCCGCCCAGCGTGGGCACATCCCTGAAATAGCTTATGGCTGAAGATATTGAAATTGTGCAATTGTTAGCAATGTCTTTAACATGTTCTTTATATCTTCATTCAGAAAATGTATACCCCCAACATAGAGGTCTAAACTTAATGTGAAAAGAAAAATAATTTTTCAAATGAAATCAATTAAAAATGAGGTTTTATTGCTCTTATTTTACATGGACAAACATGACATTTATGAGAATCTTCAAATTTTTCTGTTGATATGAAGTTGTAATTGTTCTTATTTTTGGACCGTTTAAGGTTACTACCTCAGGGTAGACACGGGCACAGGTATCTTCGATGAGCCCGCCATTCTTGAATCTGTCTCTCTGCCAGTGACGTCACCAAAATGCGTTCTTCAATTCTGGTACCAGTACCAGTCTTCTGTGAGTGGCAGCTTTATTGTTTTGAGTGTTTACATACCCTGTATCTACAGAGATTTTGTCATAATCCCTAGAATAACAAAAGAATTTCCTGTTTTATCCTTTAGAATTGTATGTACGTATGTATTTTAGATCCTCCTGCAAGCAGGAACTCGCGAAGAAGCCTCATTGGCTTATCAAAGCCGCAAGCTGACCGAAGTCAGTCTCTTACATTCATATTCAACGTCCATGATTATGAATTGTCAATTGTCAACAACTCTGTAACTGGACGACATACATTAATCTTGGAGTGACTCGAACCAGGGGATCTTATGATTGAAAGGCACCGGCATTAACCACTGAGCTAACACTCCTATAAAATTCTATTTGACATTTTTGAAGGTACTGATAATGAATCATGCGGAGATAAAAAAGGGCATTTACTAATAAAAAGAAATTATATAGCATCGATATCAACAACAGTTGTTCAAAGGCGCTAAAAGACAGTTACATGAAATTAATTACAATACACATGTATTCAAACAGAAAAAAATATTAGCAGTTTCTTGATGAGGTTTCACAAAGAGCATTCCATTTGTTTAGGAGGAGCAAAACATGAGAATGTCATAATCCTGCATACCTAGTCATTTTCCCTCCATCAGAGATACATAGACCTGGTGACTATCAAATAAGTACTCCTGATTAAAGGGTGTGAAGACTGGCGCAAAAAGAAACATCTAATGCCAGTAATCTGACCTAGTTACGAATGAGGTATAACAGAAATGTTAGACACCACCATCGATCCCAGAAAATACACACACAGCTTGCTATCGTCGGTAATTAGACACTAGTGTACAGTCAGTAACATACGGCTGCGGTCAATACCTACAGCACAGTATACAAACGATACAGCGATGAACATCTCAGGTCCAGCTAAAGAAAACAAGGTATCACGTTTCATTACTGTCTGCATCGTCTAGCGACATGAGAAAAACTTCACTTGCAAGCAGCGGAAAGTTAACTTTTTAAAGATGGCGGCACGCTGTTTGGGGCAAGTCTTCAATGCCTTTAAGTTTGTTTTTAACCATTTATATCGATACAATAAAAAACAATTAACAAATCTTTGTTTGATTTCTTTCCTTTCACCAAACAGGATCCTCAATCCAATTTCAACGTTGTACTCGTCAATGATGACGATGTGCTGGACAGGGTGGTAGTCTGGTATCCTACATCAAATGTATTTGACTGGACCCTAGCAACCGTCAGTTTTGGTAGACAGACGACGGATTTCTATGTGAGCATGATTTTCTTTCTTGTCCTTTAAAAATGAAAAACAATTTGACATTTTTAAAGTAACTGATCATGAATAATGCTGAGATAAAAAAGACATTTCTATAAAAGTGTAAAAAGTTAACGTAGTGATGTGACGTCGAATTGTATATTAACACATGTAAACATAGTTGATTAAGTTTGAGCAAACGTGATTTCATTGAGTCTCACTTATCTGAAAACATCCCAAATGAATTTGCCCCAGGAGATCAAAGAATTTGTGGGCTATTGAATTCAACCAATCAATCAGAAGACATTTATATAGCGCCTAAATCAACAGAAATTGTTCAAAGGCGCTAATACCATAGCGTGTACAACTTAGCATTGGAAACGTGTCACGCCAACACACCAAAGTGTGCACAATTCAATCAATCTCTCCTGGGGCACCACAGTGCACCACAACCATGTGTCTCCTGGGGAACTTCCCATAGGGTGCAGCCACAAACCGGCGCACGCAACTATATTTACAAGTTAACTCGCAAGTCCCCATTTATACACCTGGGTGAAGAGAGGCAATGGAGATAAAGTGCCTTGCCCAAGGACACAACGCAATGATCTGGCCAGGGCTCGAACCTGCAAACCTTAGATCACAAGTCCACTGCCTTAACCACTTGACCACAATGCTCTTCAATTGGCACAGCTTTGTGCCGTCTCGTTCCTACTGCATTGTAAATCTGAAGCTTTAGAAGCTGCATACCAACCCCCCCCCCCCTCTTCAATGTCAATAAGTTATCAAACAATATAGCTATCAAACACTCTATTACTTGATTACAATATCTTCAGTTTGGAGCCAATCATGCAAATCAAATAAAAAGGGCAAAAGGGTTCCTTCCTTTAATATAAGAATTTTTTCTTCTCTTTTTCTCTCGCCACTGTAACATCTAAATTCTCTTTTTGTTCTATGGCAACATCTAGATTCATTTTGAGGGCTCTCTATATAACCAGGATGAAATAATTTATCTTGATGAGATATCTCTAGTGGATTGTAAAGCTGCAAGTTACGAACCCTGCGAGCTGCACTGTTCCAACGGACTCTGTGTTCCAGAGACTGTACGATGTGACTACTCGGATGATTGCGCGGATCCAGAGAAAACAGATGAAATGACTTGTGGTAAGTTTAACTTTTTTTTTCTTTTTTTTTCTCGATTTTTTTTTTTTTCAATTTTTTTCATTTTTTTTTTCCAATTTTTTCCTCATTCATTATAAAGAAATATTTTATAGAAGCAGGACCCTAGATACTTTGAAATAATTAGAAAGTAGACATAGTTTGGGGTTTTATACCATAATTATCATGAAAGATAATTGTGACTACTATGCCTAACGTAAACAAATATAATGACTCGCTTCATGCACTCAGGAAGTCTCTTGAGGTATGTACCCACAGAACTTGGCTGCCTTGTTCCTGTCAAGAATATGTTGTTTAGATTGTTTAGGAAATCTCAGAAATATACCTCAGCCCCATGATTTAGGACAAGTGACATGTTTTTAATGTCATAAGTTTCTCTTTGATAATTTGAAAACCTTTCTCTCGGATTGTCAATCTAGATGATTTTGTCGAGCGCTGCAACTTTGAAGTCGACCTGTGTAACTGGAGTCAGTTACAAGACGATGACATGGACTGGGCTTGGATAACTGGGAACGCTGGCAAGCAGGGTGGTGCTCCAGGATGGGATCATACCACCATTACTCCTGAAGGTGAGAGCAACATGTTTTTGTAAAGAGGCATGAGCTTTATCCGCGAATTCGCGGAATATCCGTGATTTCTTTTCTACTGCGGGGGACAAAAACTATTATCCTAACACACTGTAGCATACGCAAACTGGAGCCTATACCGCATTTTTTTTTACCTCAGGCTCATCCCTGTGTAAAGCAGCTGATCAGCAGGTCACTTTTTTACAATGAGACAATGTCTAACTTATCCATATCCAGACTCCGGTACCATGCAAACAAACAAGAAAAACTTACTTGTTTCTAGGATTGAATGCACCTTATCAAATGTAAAAGCTGCACTGATCTAAAAATTCCTGCTCAGCAAAAACCTGCTCAGCTAGGATATCAAACAATCAGGATTATTACTGTAGTCCTACAGAGTATATTGTGTGAAACTGAGAGGCACAATATAGATTATGTCCTACGCAGCCAAGCTGCATGATGCTGCAGCCCACTCAGCATCCTACCTTTCACATGGTACCTAATAGATGATGTCTTTCTTCTTCTACTAGACCTACAGAGTATATTGTGTGAAACTGAGAGGCACAATATAGATTATGTCCTACCCAGCCAAGCTGCATGATGCTGCAGCCCACTCAGCATCCTACCTTTCACATGGTACCTAATAGATGATGTCTTTCTTCTTCTACTAGACCTACAGTGTATATTGTGTGAAACTGAGAGGCACAATATAGATTATGTCCTACCCAGCCAAGCTGCATGATGCTGCAGCCCACTCAGCATCCTACTTTTCACATGGTACCTAATAGATGATGTCTTTCTTCTACTAGACCTACAGTGTATGTTGTGTGAAACTGAGAGGCACAATATTGATTATGTCCTACCCAGCCAAGCTGCATGAAGCTGCAGCCCCCTCAGCATCTTACTTTTCACATGGTACCTAATAGATGATGTCTTTCTTCTTCTACTAGACCTACAGTGTATATCGTGTGAAACTGAGAGGCACAATATAGATTATGTCCTACCCAGCCTAGCTGCATGATGCTGCAGCCCCCTCAGCATCCTACTTTTCACATAGTACCTAATAGATGATGTATTTCTTCTTAAAGTAAAACACTGTTCCGTCACAGTCCCAGGATTGAATCAGAAATCAGTGATAAAATTTAGTTAGCAGTATAGAGTGTATGTGGTATTACTTTTGGGATGGTGTTTGTATGTTTCACTTTTTTCAATCTAACTAAGTTCAGTTTTGTTTTTGTTATTTATTTGTTTTTTTTGCCTCTGTCACCAGGTTCCTACCTGTACCTCTATAGTCTGGCAGGAGATGAGTTCAAGACAGCTCATCTTGGAAGTGTCGTTTTCATGCCATCACAGTGTCAGGTGAGGAGAATTATTATAAGTAGTTGTTATCTAGGATTGCTGCCCTCTATTCTTAACAACAGTATGTTTGTTTGGGTGTGCTGTTAGTGACTGCTAACTTCTTCCTGATTTATTGACTTGACAACAACATAAGTTAAAAAGCAGAATTACACATTGTATTAAACATCTTTTGTAAGAAGATAAAAGATAAAACTTCATTAATGTGCAATAAAGAAAACGTTTTATCATTATCTAATGGTTTATTGGAAGGAAACCTGCAGCTATGACCTCATCAGTTTGGAGAAAATAACATTAGTCGTGTTTAACAATTTCTTTTTTTTAATTTCAGTGACTTTACATCTATTAATTAATAAAGTAGGCAAGATTAGGCAAAATTAGGTAGATATAAATTGTAATTATGTTATCTACTGATTTTGAAACTGTAGGTCCAGCTATGAATCCCTTGTGACTGTGTAGGAGTGGACCTAACATTGGGTGGGATAGTGGGTTGGTGTGCTTGGGTGAGGTAACCCTTTAAAGCACAACCCTGCCATAAGTTAAGATTTCAATATTCAGTAGACTGCAGAATTGGTATTTATTTATTTATTTAGTCATTTAGTCATTCATTCATTTATTAACTAATTATTTATTTTATTATGTATATGTTTTTATTTTATTTATTTTCTTGTGTGGTCATTTATTTATTTGCATATATTTATTGACTTGATGCTTCATTCGATCCTTCTGTCTATGTAGATGAGATTCTGGTATCACATGTACGGACCCCAAGTCAACAGACTGAGCGTGTTAACCAAGACGTCTCTCACCGCAGACTACAAAGTGAAATGGACCAGGTTCGAAAGCCAGGCGGATGGTTGGATGAGAGGAGATGTTATCATGGATGATATCTCAAAATTTCAGGTATTAAAAATACAAAATATGTAAAGAGAAGTCTTAGCAGGGAACAAAGAACCCAAGTATCATTTTTGCGATTCAAGAGCAAAACTGGTCTCTGTTACAAATAATAGGCATCTTAATTATGAAGATGAGCATAGGCTATTGAAGCACATGTGGCCTTATGTCATATTTCTGCTGCTTCAGCCTTGCTACAGGGGACTTTGCAACTCTTCTTCTTGACACATGTGGGTTGGTGTCATATTTTTGCTGCTTCAACCTTACTGCAGGGGACTTTGTAGCTCTTTTTCTTGACACATGTGGGTTGATGTCATATTTCTGCTGCTTCAGCCTTGCTGCATGGGACTTTGCAGCTCTTCTTCTTGACACATGTGGGTTGATGTCATATTTTTGCTGCTTCAGCCTTGCTGCATGGGACTTTGCAGCTCTTCTTCTTGACACATGTGGGTTGATGTCATATTTTTGCTGCTTCAGCCTTGCTGCATGGGACTTTGCAGCTCTTCTTCTTGACACATGTGGCCTTATGTCATATTTTTGCTGCTTCAGCCTTGCTGCATGGGACTTTGCAGCTCTTCTTCTTGACACATGTGGGTTGATGTCATATTTCTGCTGCTTCAGCCTTGCTGCATGGGACTTTGCAGCTCTTCTTCTTGACACATGTGGGTTGATGTCATATTTCTGCTGCTTCAGCCTTGCTGCAGGGGACTTTACAGCTCTCCTTCTTGACTCATGTGGGTTGTTGTCATATTTCTGCTGATTCAGCTTAGCTGCAGGGGACTTTGCAGCTCTTCTTCTTGACACATGTGGGTTGATGTCATATTTCTGCTGATTCAGCTTAGCTGCAGGGGACTTTGCAGCTCTTCTTCTTGACACATGTGGGTTGATGTCATTCATCTGCTGCTTCAGCCTAGCTGCAGGGGACTTTCCAGCTCTTCTTCTTGACATGTGGCCTTATGTCATACATCTGCTGCTTCAGCCTAGCTGCAGGGGACTTTGCAGCTCTTCTTCTTGACACATGTGGGTTGATGTCATATTTCTGCTGATTCAGCTTAGCTGCAGGAGACTTTGCAGCTCTTCTTCTTGACAAATGTGGGTTGATGTCATATTTCTGCTGATTCAGCTTAGCTGCAGGGGACTTTACAGCTCTCCTTCTTGACTCATGTGGGTTGTTGTCATATTTCTGCTGATTCAGCTTAGCTGCAGGGGACTTTGCAGCTCTTCTTCTTGACACATGTGGGTTGATGTCATATTTCTGCTGATTCAGCTTAGCTGCAGGGGACTTTGCAGCTCTTCTTCTTGACACATGTGGGTTGATGTCATTCATCTGCTGCTTCAGCCTAGCTGCAGGGGACTTTCCAGCTCTTCTTCTTGACATGTGGCCTTATGTCATACATCTGCTGCTTCAGCCTAGCTGCAGGGGACTTTACAGCTCTCCTTCTTGACTCATGTGGGTTGTTGTCATATTTCTGCTGATTCAGCTTAGCTGCAGGGGACTTTCCAGCTCTTCTTCTTGACACATGTGGGTTGATGTCATATTTCTGCTGATTCAGCTTAGCTGCAGGGGACTTTGCAGCTCTTCTTCTTGACAAATGTGGGTTGATGTCATATTTCTGCTGATTCAGCTTAGCTGCAGGGGACTTTGCAGCTCTTCTTCTTGACACATGTGGGTTGATGTCATACATCTGCTGCTTCAGCCTAGCTGCAGGGGACTTTCCAGCTCTTCTTCTTGACACATGTTCCTTATTACAGGCACAAGCTTTTTCCGCGAATTCGCGGAATATCCGTGATTTCCTTTCTACCTCGGTGACAAACCTATTATCCTAACACACTGTAGCATACGCAAACTGGAGCCTATACCGCAATTTTTGCAAAGTTCCATGTTTTATTTTTTACCCCAGGCTCATCCCTGTTAATAGTAAATATGTATCTTTTTGTCTGTCTCTCCCCTCAGGTCGTGATTGAGGCCGTTGCAGGAATATCCTCTGCTACTGGTGACCATATCGCAATTGATGACATCAGCTTCACCCGTGGATGTGTTCTAGACCCCGACAATACCCTCCCTGTAGAAGTGTCTCCAACACGTAAGCCAATCCCCTTTATATTGCAGCTGCTCCTTATTGATTTTTTTTTTTAGTGTCCAAACCAAGAGGTAAAATATATAAATAAAGAAAGAATTTCGAAAAATTGGTGTTAACTTCTTTGGCAGAAGTTTATGTTCATGATGGACAAGAAAACAAAAGTAACAAAACAGGTGAGAAATATTCTGATCCCTTAATGTTTCTAATCCCTTCGTAATCCCATAGTGATTAGTGATTTCTAATCTCTTTAGGGAGTCTACCCTCCTATAACCATTCTTTTTAAAGGATCTTAGTAAAAAGTTTTGATTCCAAAATTATGGACCAATTTTTGGAAAATTTAAAATTTCTGATTTGTAGCTCAATCACCTACATATCTTTTGCTGTTAACTATTTAAAAAAAATGTTTTAGGAAATCAATGACTTCTTCAAAGCAAACATTGAACCTTAGCTATGACCTAACAAACTTCTATAATACAGATTTCTAGCCTATATTTTAAGAGGCATTTGTTTGTTTCTTTGTTTGTTGTTTTTTTCTTATGTGCTTTTTTCTTCAGATGACTGGTACAGTTTGGATTTCATTTATTATGTTTTTTACACTATAAATCATATCTTTGTTATTTTGATATTTTAAATGTTCCTTCAATGTAATGTAGTATTATGCCCAATTATGTTGTAATAATATGTTGTAGTATTATATAGTATTATGTTGTATTATTTATAGTATTATGTTGTGGTATTATGAAGTATTGTAGTATTATGTAGTATCATGTTGTAGTATCATGTAGTTGTATTATGTAGTATTAGGTAGTCTTATTATGTAGTATTATGTTGTAGTATTGTGTTGTAGTATTATGTAGTATCATGTTGTAGTATTATGTAGTATTGTACTATTATGTTGGAGTATTATGTAGTAGTGTAATGTTTATTATGTTGTAGTATTTATAGTATTATGTTGTAGTCTTATGAAGTATTGTAGTATTATGTAGTATTATGTGGTATCATGTTACTGTCCACAGCTTCGGACAACTGTCAAGCCGGTTTCAGAGGCTGTAGGTCTGACGGGTCATGCATCACAGAGAACAAATTCTGTGATTTCAAGTTTGACTGCGAGGATGGTACAGACGAAGCCATGTGTCGTAAGTCATCGCAATCAGACAAAATTGGTCATAAATAATCTAAAATGGAATTAAAGAATGCTTCGTAGACGTTGATGTTTAGCTGGGAATCTCAGCAGTGTCACCCGAAAAAACCCAGGAGTAATTTAACCACTGAAACGGTTAATTGCCTTTTCACCCGTAACCCACTAAATTTTAATATGTCATGCCGATTGCAGATATCAAAATCCAGTTAAAACCAGCAAAACCAGACAGATTCTAACTCTGCATAGAAATTATCGATATCCACTTTTGTGTTGTAATAATGTATGGCTGATCATGGTTTCTCCTGTTTTCAACCCAGGGAGTCTGGTAAGATAATATTAGGTCAGTGGAAGCGTGAAAGAGTGAAATTGAATGTAAACTCCTGTAGATGTTAATACTGTCATTGGGTAGTTTTTTCTAGCATTTTCTAGCATTTCATTCTATTTTGCTTCTGGTTTCTTTCTCAGCATCTGTTTGTAACTTTGATGACAGTCTCTGCTACTGGTATCAGGATACGAATGATGACATAAACTGGCAGGTCCATGATTCAGATACAGCGGTCAGCATCAGAGCACCAGACACTGACCACACTACAAACCACATATATGGTGAGTATCTGTAATAAAATGACTGTTTGGGGATAGCATTTAGTCAGTTACGATCCCCATTGACTAGAACCTGAAGGAACATTTTAAAGCAACGTTTCATGCTACAACACAATGTTGTTATGTGAATATCTTCTCCTTCCAAGGTCAATACATATTCGTGGATGGTAACCTGGCTACGTACAACCAACACGCAAGGTTAATCAGTCCAACATATGGCCAGACTGGTATCACCTGCTCCCTGTCCTTCTGGTATTATCAATACGATGAAGAATACGGCACTCTCTCCGTCTACTTGTCGACCGGATCCGGTGGTCAGGATCGACTCTTGGCTCAGGTTACCAGAGAAGCAGATAACACAGATAGATGGATCAGGCAAGATGTCATCCTGCCAGTTTGTATTACAGATTTCCAGGTATGGATGAAAAGCAGAGCTTCCTGTACGTAGCAGGTTAATGCCTACTACAACTACATAATACTACATAATACAATACTATAACACTACATCATTATACTACAATACTACATACTACAACATAATACTACATAATACTACAATACTTCATAATACTATAACACAGACAGATGGATCAGGCAAGATGTCATCCTGCCAGTTTGTATTACAGATTTCCAGGTATGGATGAAAAGCAGAGCTTCCTGTACGTAGCAGGTTAATGCCTACTACAACTACATAATACTACATAATACAATACTATAACACTACATCATTATACTACAATACTACATACTACAACATAATACTACATAATACTACAATACTTCATAATACTATAACACAGACAGATGGATCAGGCAAGATGTCATCCTGCCAGTTTGTATTACAGATTTCCAGGTATGGATGAAAAGCAGAGCTTCCTGTACGTAGCAGGTTAATGCCTACTACAACTACATAATACTACATAATACAATACTATAACACTACATCATTATACTACAATACTACATACTACAACATAATACTACATAATACTACAATACTTCATAATACTATAACACAGACAGATGGATCAGGCAAGATGTCATCCTGCCAGTTTGTATTACAGATTTCCAGGTATGGATGAAAAGCAGAGCTTTCTGTACGAAGCAGGTTAATGCCTACTACAACTACATAATACTACATAATACAATACTATAACACTACATCATTATACTACAATACTACATACTACAACATAATACTACAACATAATACAACTACATTATACTACATAATACAATTCTATAATATTACAACTTGATACTACATAATACTACAAAACTTCATAATACTACATAGTGGTACATAATACTACAACATAATACTATAACATAATACTACATAATAAAACTACATAATACTACATAATAATACTTCAACATAATACTATATTACTTCATTATACTACATAATACTACAATACTTCATAGTACTACATAATGCTACAACATAATACTAGTACATATTACAGTACTATACTACTACAACATGATACTATATTAAACTACATAATACTACAACATAATACTTAAATAATAGTTAAGTAATACTACATAATACTACAACTCAATAAGGCATAATACTACTACATAATACTTCATACTTCAACATAATACTACATAATAATACACCTTAATACTACAACATACTACTACACAATATTATAATACTACTACAAAATACTACAACATAACACTACAACATAATACTACGATGCTAAAATACAATAATAATTTTCAACTAATCACCAAACTGATAATACTAGCCAGATGTTATTCTAAATATATTCCATTGCCACTATTGGGGAGAATTTACTAGTTGTCACGTTAAACCCCAATTTCAGATCATCATAGATGCCATTAACCAACAAGTCAGCCCGTTACCGGGTGGTTTCGCAGTGGACGACGTCAGGTTTGACACCTGTGATTACGAGGACGTCTCTCCTTCCTGTGGAGCTGGACTCAGCCGGTGTTCTTCAGGACAGTGTTATCCAACTCTCTCTCGATGCGATTTTAGCCGAGATTGTTGCTATGACGATAGTGATGAAAGTGGATGTGGTAGGAGAAAAGTTCAAATTTTCTTTCAGTTGAAGTTTTATATTTATTTTTTTTTTCCCCCCAACATCAAGGGCACTGATTTTCTATCCTGTTAAGTTAAATATTTTATCGTTAAAAGTCCTTAATCCAAATTTCTTTTGTTTTTTCCGGTTCCGGTTTGTTATGTAATTTGATCATTTGCAGACTTTTTAAGGTCGACAGTTTTGGGCGAAAGGTTTTAGAATTGCTAAGAATTACGAAGTACTCTCCTGGTTGTTTCCAAAATTATTTCAAGACATCAAGAAATGTTCAATTAGATAAACCAATGTGAGCAAATACATTTTGAGTAGAATTCATGTTGAAGCTGAAGCATAAATGCCCGTTGCTTGACTTTCTAGTATTTTCTGGAGTCGTCAATATATACTAAACCTATTAATGCAGTCGTCCTCCTTTTCAAGTTACTTAAAATGTATCTTTATTGACTGTGTCTATTAAACTTTTGTTTTGTTACATCATTGCTGTAAGTTTTTAAAAAAAAAAGGAGAAACGAGAGTACTTACGAAACCAAAAATATAAGATTGGAAGAACAAGTAGAAATGTATTACTAAATGAATGAATGAATTAAAATGCAAATAATTTAGTTTATTAACCAAAAAAGGATTTCTTGTAAAAAAAAAAATACAAACTTTTCAATATCTTACATATTTATTCAATATGGAATTGTCGAAAGGCCAACGGTCGTCTTTCTATTGTAATGTCCCTCGGACAGGTAACTACGAAAGATGTAATTTTGAGTTTGACCTGTGTAGCTGGACGAACATGGTCGGCTCGGACGAGGTCGACTGGAGTCGTAGGATGGCCGGAGCCAGCGGAGGTCCGGATACTGACCACACCACCGATTCGGGATCAGGTCAGTAGCCAAGCTGAAATCATCGGATCACTTTTTTTTTTGTAATGTATTTTAGATCCTCCTGCAAGCAGGAACTTGCGAAGAAGCCTCATTGGCTTATCAAAGCCGCAAGCTGACGGAAGTCAGTCTCTTACATTCATATTTAACGTCTATGATTATGAATTGTCAATTGTCAACAACTCTGTAACGGGACTACATACATTAATCTTGGAGTGACTCAAACCGGGGACCTTGTGATTGAAAGGCACCGGCGTTAACCACTGAGCTAGCACTCCGCAAAGTTAACACTTTCCATGTGTCCTGGTCGCAGATGGTGGGATGATTCACATGGGGTTTTAAGTTGGCGCATTCTTTGCTCGAATGCTCCGGCCCTTCACCGACCAATAATAGTCAAACAAGGTTTACACACCACATCTATGGAAAGCTCTGCCACTTTGGCTTCATGTCTTTCTCTCACCTAGTCCCAAATTACTGAAACTCATCTTTTTATCTACATGTACTTTAATGATTGATTTTTTTTATTTTTTACATATTTTTTTCTTTGCTGAGTTCGATCCACGGCAGGGTCATAGTAAAGTGGGATTTTCATCCAAGAGCAGTCCGTGGTTTTTCCCATCTGACATGACTGTGTAAATGATTCAAAATTTTGAGTGACAATATTGAAATGGAAGCCACCTGATGTGAAAGTTGTAACCATAAGCCCGTGCGGTAGTTCTCTCACATTAAGTGTCTTAGAAGACAATTGCCTGATTATTTTTATGATTATTATTATTACATAAACTTTTCTGGAAACTTGACTGTTTCTTGTAGCTAAATTAAACATTCATTACTTTATACCTGCTATTGAAGATAGCTACTCTCTTTTTATTTTCATTCTTTGAATGTAATGTAATGTAAATTAAATCTTATATAGCGCACTGCGCGCGATGCATCTGTGCGCTTTACAAACAATCTAGAATGCTACAATGACATAAAACAGTAAATACATATACCATCTACAGATATATACAGGAATATGAGATCGAAAAACGATTAAAAGCACTGGTGAAGAGTAAAGCGATAAAACAGATTGACTACAAAATCTACAATTTGAATGCTAAAAAGTGAAAATTCCAATTGAAGCTAGAACCTAAAAACCAACACGACAGAACATCATAAAGTCTAAAAATTCCTAGAAACCATCTTTTTAGTGCTCTTGAAAGAGTTGCGCTTTCAGGTGTGACTTGTGTCTTGGTGCTGATATCTTTTCTCTCTTTTTGCTCTTCTTCTTTGGTCAAGGTTTCTACGCTATTATGGGTCTGTCAGGGACTGGTACCGGGGACAGAGCTCAGCTGAGGAGTTTGGCCTTCGACCCTGTCATAGACGACTGCTACGTAAGTATCAAGAGTAGTATTAACTAGTCCATTAAGATGTAACGGTGGGAAAAGATTTTTGATTTTGCCCAAGAGGTAATACATCTTAACTCGCTGAAATTAAACCAATCTCGCCTCCTTTCAAAATTGTTTGTATAACATTTTGTACACTTCCCCACGAGTGACTTTTGGAATGAACTCTTTATTTCACTCGAGCAGGTAAATTGAAAGCAGCCGAGTTACTCTTATAATGGAAATTAAGCAGCTCTAGTCACAGGAGATCAGCATCCCTGTGTGTAATTATAAGTAATATTTATATAGCGCATAATCAGCAAAGCTGCTCAAAGCGCTTTACAAATGTAAAACCTTAAAAACAAATAGTAACAAAAACCAAAATATTACATATATAGAACCAATAAGGCATACAATGTAAAAGCCTAAAGCAACAATATAACAAACACCCGTACTAAATGATGCTAAAAAAAAAAATCCCAAAACGCAATAGTCCAAAACAAATTCAGAAGTATGTAAATCGTAAAATAGAATAAATCATAGTCAATGTTTAAGTATAAGTAAAATACGAGGAACTATAAAACAATTATTGTAAAAGCCTAAAACAGATAGTAATAAACACCCAATACTAAACAATATTAAAATAGAACCCTTAACGTGTAAAGAAAGGTCCATGGATATATGTTTGAGTTCATTGATGATGTACAGTGTAGTGCCTCACACTACAGTAGGACCAGGGTTATAGCTAGGAGATTGTGAGTGTTGGTTAAATAAATTTGCGAAGCGTAGCGAGCGAAGCTCTCGCATCTCACGGCCGGGGGGTCCAGGGGCCCGCTTAAGGGTGATTTTTGCTACTTTTCAGATTTACAATTGGTAAATAACAGAAAAAGGTGACGTTATTATCATGTTTTACGGCAAGGGAAAGAGAAATTTGTTACTTTTGTTGTATACTATTTTTTTGTGCCGGCCGGTGGACTGTTTATTCACTTCCAATGCCGGCCGGCAGGCGTGAGTGGCGGTTACCACCGGCCGCCGCCGGCCGGCGTGGCTATAACCCTGAGTAGGACAAAATGTAAAACACCCAGTCTGTGTTCATGCAGTCTAAATCCATTAGTATATGACTGGGTAGACACGAAAAATCAACCCAAGGAAATAATGAATCATGTGACACCTGAGTTTTGACCATTCTTGGTTGGGTTGTATGTATATGTTAGGAAGTGGTAATAATAGAAGTAAACATAGTGTGTGTGGAAGATTCTTGTAGAATGAGTCTGAATGAAAAGAAAAGGAGAATAACTCTTCACATGTGAGAGGGCGCAGGCAATGATTAATTAATGATAAAAAAAAATCAACAATATAATCAATATAATATACCACTGTACCATATGTAATACAACAGAGTAATAATGTATCATACTACATTCAACATTATAATCGTTGTTTATATAGTATACCACTCTCGGTAATTTTAAAACATCCATAACAATATTCTTGTATATAGTATTTACATGGAACATGATATATTATGAATACAATTGCATTATTAAGTTATTAAATATTGCAGTACAATAGTTATGTAAAACTAGCATGTGAATCAGCTGAATATGACTGGGTGGACAGGATATCAACCAATGGAAAGAATGATCATGTGACACCCAAGTTTTTATCATTTGAGTCGGGTGCTCTGTTAGGAAGTGGTAAACGAAGAAGTACACACAATGAGACTAGAATGAGCCTGATAACACTAAATAAATGTCAAATAAATCGTCACATGTGAGAAGGTGCAAGCAACGATTTAATTGAACGATGCCTGTTTCTCGTAAAATCAGATCCTTTTCTCTTTACTCCAATTCTTGCCCTCCTTGCAGTTAAGGTTATTCGTCTACTTGGGTGGCGACACTAGCGCCCTCACTGTTTACATCAGGACAGAGGTCGGGGGACCTTTGACCTATGTGTGGAGTAGCAGCCTGTACGAACTGTCGACGGGAACCTGGATCAGGAGTCAGGTAAAACTGTCATCGTTGCAACTCTTTGAGGTGAGTCATAAGAAGTTCAATCAATCAGAAGACATTTATATAGCGCCAAAATCAACAGAAATTGTTCAAAGGCGCTAAATGTACCATAGCGTGTACAATTTAGCCTTGGTCATTGGTATTACTTGTCACACCTACACACCAAAGTGTACACAATTCAATCATTCTCTCCTGGGGCACCACAGTGCACCACAACCACGTGTCCCCCGGGGTCTTCCCATAGGGTGCAGCCACATACCAGCGCAGGCAACTGTATTTACAAGTTACCTCTCAAGTCCCCATTTTTACACCTGGGTGAAGAGAGGCAATGGAGATAAAGTGCCTTGCCCAAGGACACAACATGATGATCTGGCCAGGGCTCGAACCTGTATTCCTTAGATCACCAGTCCACTGCCTTAACCACTTGACCACATCGCCTCCACTTATAGGTGTTAGCTTAGCTAAACCTATAAGCCTTCTTCTTTTTGTTCTGCTTATCTTTTTTTGCTATTTATATTCAAAGGAGAATGTTAATTTTCACAGGCAATAGTATCCTATGTTATATCCTAATATTCAATAAACCCGCCCTAAAACAGGTGTCCATTGGTCACTGGAATAAGTTGACAGTAGGTGTACCTAATCTATTCCTAGACCATCCATTTATAGGTGACATTATAACCTCTTATTAATTACTCACTAATTTGACCCTTCACTGATTCTCTGTATAAGTGCCCAGATTTGAAATATATGGTCAGGACTTCTACTTTGCTCAGGCTAGATGGCGCTGTTGTGTGTATTTTCTTTACAATATTATATTCTGTTCCAAGTGTGAAATTGAATTCAATTTTTATGAAAACAAATGATCTCATTTATTTTAACTATTTTTCGTACAGAGTGTAAAACGTTTACACACCGGTAAGACCTGCAGAGTTCTGAACAATTGTATTATTTGCATAGCAGGGAAATAATGCTGTAGCATATGTGCAAATTGCTATACAATTGCAAAGATGTATCAGTAGCTTTTATGCACAGTAACCGTAGCATTATATTAGCATTTTCTCTTCAGAACTGCCTACGCAAAAGTTTGAACACTCAATGATTCCCTGCATATACCTGTCGCAACTTCTCTTGCCATATATTCCAACTGGCACACTTTGTTCCTCCAACAAACTGTATTTAACTGTTCCTAAACCACGCTTGAAGACCTATGGTTACAGAAGCTTCGAATACTCTGGCTCTTTATCTCTGGAACAAGTTACCAGATCACATTCGAACATGCTCTTAACTTTCTACATTCAAAAGTCTACTTAAGACCCATCTTTTCACTTGTTCTTTTGTAAATTAATTTACTTTCTTTGTAAAGCGCCTTGAGCAGTAACTTTTGTTTACTGATTTGGCGCTATATAAGTCTCATTTAATATTATTATTATTATTATTATTATTATAATCATCACCTCTGAATAATGAGTATTAATCATGGTATGAAATTGCTGTTTCTGTTCATCAACTTGCAGGTTGTCATTGAGGCCACCCGTGGTGCAGAAGTGGAAGGTATCGTGGCATTGGATGATGTATCATTTACTTCTGATTGCCCGGTCTCAGCCAGCACCCTGCCTAACCCCACAGGTAAGTTGAGGTAGCATACGCCCATTAAAAGCCCAATTGACTTACACACTAAATCACAAATGTAATGTGGTGTGTAAGTCTAGATTTTCACTAGCTTAACGCTACCCATCACCGGATAGCTGACAAGTTGGCCTTTCATGGCACCATCAATTTTCCGTATCATGATAGTGCAGATGTTTTGCCATCCGAGCCTGAAGTTTTCGTCACTTGTAAACAAACCTCTTCACTCAGTAGTAAACAATTTTCATACGCTGCTCCTAGGAGGCCTAAAGGGGTCTAAAATTGCCTCAATTGGCACTATTTTCTCACAGCATGTACTTCCATTCATGTTCTTCAACATGCAACCCACAAAAAACTAGATCGTGATTGATAACAGGTCAAAAAAGATGTTCTCCTGCTGCTTTTTTGGCACTTTTCCTGAAGGAGAACAATCCAGGGGATGGATATAGACTCTAATAGGAGTATGCCACCTTAATGCATGATTCCAGTTAGTAAATTTATCTTTGCAGAGGGATTGCCATTCTATTAGTATGGCTGTTCACTGTCTAATAGAATGGCATCTCTGCAAGATAAAGTAAGACTGTTAACTAGGGATGCACAGGATATCTGGTCCGGTTGGACTATCAAGCCGGATAGTGAGCAATTATCTGGTTCCGGTTCCAGTTCCGGCCGGATCTTTTTTTAAATCTGGCCTGATCTTTTTCAAAATCTGGCCTGGATTATTCTTTAAAAAGATGTTGGTATTAATTTAAATCATTGTAAACTATTTCCAAAAATTCTCCGTCTACTAGAATGGCATCTCTATTTGCTACACAGTTGCTAGCAACAGGGTCTACTCAGTCGAAAAATGTTTGCGACGGGCATTTTATATCGTAAATTCTTTGATATTTATCCTTCTTCTTGTTTTTTCTCCTTTCCATCTTGTAGGTGAAACTCCCACAACAAGGAGACAGACACAGGGTCCTGAAATAACTACAGAAAACAAAGTCACCATATCTACACCCACGGACAATAACAAAGGTATAAACTAGACATAGTTGAACTTACACGCAAGTACATTCAAAGCCCAGTGAATCATGTTATATGGATATCAGTCAGTTTCAAATTGTTCCTCAGTGATGTCGTTGTGGGTATGCCGATATTGTTCAGGAAGTTATTTCCGTCATACAGGGTAATAATGATCCAGATTTTGAACGTACTTTCAAATTTATCCGATTTGAAATTTTGGGTAGTAGGTTTCAACAGATATGCATCTCCTATAGTTATGTGAAAATGGTGACATATTTAACAAAAACAGTCAACATTAGTCTCCATGGGCAAAGTGAATCGGTTCGATGTTCACCTGTGTACATGGTTATGTGCTGTGTCACTGTTTTGGTAACCTTATTTCACCATTTTGCAGTATGGATCATATGAATTAATAATATAGTTGGTAACATGAGTTAAATTGGCCAAATATTCCTTCCCCATTTCTCAAAACACAAGTGGACAGTTTGGAACTCATATTGGTTTAATACATATTTCATAGTTTCATATTTACTTGTTCTGATTTAAGGAGGTTGAATACTTATGCGTGAGTTCTTTGTTTCCCGACGTGAGAGTGATTATAAAGATAGACCTACCTGACTTTTGCTCTTTGGGGAGAAATTTAGTAATTGAACAGGGTACTCATCTGTGCAGTTTGGTTGGTCCCATGGGTATCTGTTCATTACTTATTCAACCTTAAACACAACCTGAAACAACCTAAAATACTCGGCCTATACTATAACATAAAGTGGGAAGATCCAAAATAGCAAAATCCTTATTAGAGGTCTTTTTATTTCCTATCTGGGTCTTTTCACCTAACTTAATCTGACAAAGTTTGGTTTTTCCCAGAAATATATTTAAAGAAATACTTTTGATTTATGCTGTATAGGTTTTGAACTCTTCTTCTTTTTTGTTGTTGTATTTTCTGAAGATGTAAACTTGTTGTGATTACAACAGATTATTATATTCCCATTTGGTCACTCTCTCTCTCCAAATTTCCATCTTTCAGCCGTTATCATCGCAGTCAGTGTTATTGGTGGCGTCCTGATACTTCTCATTATCCTGGTCAGCATAGCTGTTTTCTTACAGAGGAGGCAGGACAAAAAGTGAGTTATTATATATTACAATAAAGCTGCCTGATGGTATCATTTGCATATTTTCATTATCTAGAGGTAGTGAGGTTGTAAAGAGTGTCTGCCACTCCACCATCTTTAGGTTCCATCAGTCAAATCCTCACCAGGTCTCAGATCCTATATAAAACTTTTTCCAACTTGCTGCTGCACTGCAGCCATGATGAGTGGACTGTCTTCACCTCCCTCGGTATTTGAGAGAGTGTTCGGATGCTCTGGTGTAAATGTCATCTGTGGGATGGGAATGTTAGTGGAAGTCCCATGACCAGGAATGGACGTGATGGTCAAGCCTGCCTATAGAGAAACAGTCCTCAAGTTCACTCGAGCATTAATAATTTGTTACATGATAGCATAAAGTACCTCAAGTACTGCCATTAAGGATTCATCCTTGAGCGGACCTAATAAATTGACCAGCCACCGTATGATTGTAAACACAAGTGCTCTAATTGTCAGCACTACTTTCCTATGTGAAAAAGACTGAAATAATACACTGTGTGTTTAGTGATGAAGTGGAGCATTCTCTATGGCTAGCATTATGAACTCGGGTAGATATTCAATCTCCCCTATTTACTATAAGCAGGGAAGATTGTAATGGGTGTGACAATTACACATCTGACCTGGTGACTGTCTGCACACCCATAACAGAGAATTTACTTGGTCTATGCTGGTGGTCATGCACAAGCATTACATGTATAGGGTTTGAAATGACTTTCTGCTGGCTTCCTAGCCCAAGGGAAATACTAGCCTATCATATCCTAATATGTAATTTACTTATTTATTTGCCTTCATAACTTTATTATTATCATCCTTTTGTGTGTTTTTTCCACAAACAGGAGTGATCCTGGAGGACTTGGCATCGGCAACCCTGTCTATGGTGACACACAGCTCAGTGATGTAAGTAACAATTAATTAGTCAGTTGACTCGTTAATCGTTTGATGCATTAATCGGTTGACGTGTTAATGGGTTGACTAATGGTAATCCACGGGTCATTGGACCAGTTTGTTGGCTATTTAATGTAGTTGACGAAATTATATTGTAAGCAGTCAGAAGGCAGTTGACTACTTTGTAGTCCAGAGGTCTTAGTCAAGAAAATGCCATTTCTATTTACCTAAATTAGTATGAGACAATTTTAATTTACCTAATTTAGTATGAGACGGCTTAACCAATGATGTGCTGTTTGTGTGGGACAAATCCTCCCTTATTTGGGGCCCTTTTGTAGGATGGTTGGTTAGGATAGGTCACATACTACAGAGCTTTCTAAAATTAAAGTTTTCATTGAACTCTGTCTTTATAACCTATATTGCTTCACTGACCAATTTTTGTGCAGTTCATTAAAACAAAGTACAGTTTAATGTGTAAAAGTAAGAGGGCCTGACGTTTCGATCCTAGTAGGATCTTCTTCAGAGGCTGAATGACAAGTTAGAGTAACAGAAGTGAATAAATACACGCACATAATACAGAACAGGTTAATGAGCATGGTGAACACAAAGGAGATAGATGTAAGAGGATTAGTAGACAAGGGATGGAGAGAAGAAAGAAACCAACAGGGGAAGAGGAGATAAACTAAGATCAGGCCGTGTAATACTTTCACACATTCTCTTACACAGGCTCTTTAGTGGATAAGCAGTTTGCTAACAGTTTTGTTTATTTTAAAGTATATCAGTTTAAATCAAGAGGAATGTATGTATGGAGTAAATTCCTATGAACGATATTCTTTCATGTGACAATTTTACATATTACGCTCAAACAAAAAGTGTTTTGTTTCAAATTAAAATAAGCAATGACTGGTAACTATGTGGCAAATGCTGAAGATTCGTTTAGGAAATAAATTAATCTGTTATCTGTATAAATGTATGCAGCGTTATTGGCATCATCAAGCTAATCTTCCCACCAATTTTGAATTTTTTGGGGTAATCTCTTCTTTTTTTGTACATTTTGTTTTGTAAAATTTTCATTAAGTTTTTATGAAATTTTACATTTGAGAGTTTCATTTGCAGTGGAGTTAAGCACTCAAAATGTATTAAATTTTCAAGGAAAAGTCCACAATAATATTGATATGAGGATGTAACTGTGGAATACGGCTTCTCCACTGTGAAAGTTTTTGAATATTTTGGACCTTAATGTAGCTACTTCTTTTACATTGATTATTCGTTTCTTTTGTCAGTTTAAAATGACCAGCGCTGATACAAACGGCACCTTAGATGACGAAGCAGTGGTGAGTCTCATAAATAAATAAATTGGAAAAAAAAAATATATATGGTCCTTGTTTATATTCTTTATTTTTGTTTAAGATTTATCAGAACCAAATAGTTTGATTCATTCACTGATGCGCTTCTCTGATGAGCATCTGTAATATATTATAAAATTGGAGTGTTAGCTCTGTGGTTATTTGTGGGTGCCTTTCAATCATAAGATCCCGAGTTTGAGTCACTCCAACATTAATGTAATGTCGTCCAGTTACAGAGTTGTTGGCAATTAACAATTCATAATCATGGACTTTAGATATGAATCTAAGAGACTGATTTCGGTCAGCTTGCGGCTTTGATAAGCCAATGAGGCTTCTTCGCGAGTTCCTGCTTGCCTGAGGATCTTATATACATACATAAAGGAATCATTATCTGTGAGTCCTCTACTAACAGCAAACCCTCAAACATGTTTTGCACCTTTAAAGAAAGTTTAGAATTTGTTATCATTTAATTTAAAAAAAAAACATGTTGGAATTATTTTAATATGTATACAAGACTACAAATAAGAAAAGTCTCAATTTTTTTGTTTTTTGTAATGAGTTTTTATTTATGCAGTAATGAATTTGTTCATGTTATATTTTCTGTAAACAGGAGAACAAGGATGGATTTACTAATGCAGGATTCGTATCTTTTGGTGGTGAAGAAGAAGCTTGATTATCCTCTCAATTGCACCAAATTTTTGAAATCTTAGATCTTTTCTTTTCTCCTTTTTTTTTATTTGCTACCTCTTTTTTTTTCTTTATTTTAAATTTGATTCTGAGATATTTCTTGTACTCTTTCACTATCAGTTTAATCTTCTTTTTATTCAAACCTTAGATAACCAGTGAATGAGTAGAGTTTACAAAACTAGCCAAATTGTCATCAGGTCTCATAATTATTTGCAAATGATTTTCGTTTTATGTTTCTCTTCTTTGTTTATTTTCACTCACCGATGGACTCCTGGAAAGTTGCCACAACTCGTTAAGCTCATCTGTTTATCTGTTTAAATCTAATATCCAGGATGCAAATGTTACAATTATGCTTAAAATAACCACAAAGTGACTTGATATATCCAACGACAATGTTGTTGTTTGTTTCAAACATTTTATGACGGTTTTGAAATACATATTTACATGATATGGATAAGTGTATGACACTAATATTAAAAGTATGCTCAAAATTATCACAAATGGCCCAAATATCAAACACAAAATGTATACACATTTTTGAACAGTTTTGAAATATCATGTGATGTTATCTTTAAGTGCTCATTCTGTTGTAACATTTATAAGACAATGTTTACTAAAATTTGGTTGAATCAAGCAACTTTCTCAATTTTACTTTGTTTTATAAGATGCTTGGTGATGGACCATAAGCCCCAGAAATGAATTGGATGTCATTAATGTTAATTCAAAGGGAAGGGTGGGGGCTGCAATTTTGGTTCTCTGTTTTCATACAATTTTGATAACAGGAGCAACAATTTACACTTTTTCTCTCTAAATTTTCCTCTGTGTTGATATTTCTGTCGAGATATGGTTTCAAAATGATGTCCATATTTTAAAGAAAAAATTGTATATTTATGCTAAATATGACCATAGTGCCATAGTGGCTGCCAAATTTTCATTGCCAAAATATTTTGTTACGTTTTCAAGTGTGTTAATTAAAGTATGAAGATACCGCATAGATGCAGTGTTTATAATGAAAAGTCGTGCAACAAGAACACATTGTATTGTGAACTCTCTACGCTTATAAAAAAAATCGAAAAATTGTTTTAATGAAATAAATATTACTTATATTCATTTAATTGTCTGTGGTCTCTTTTTTATTGAAGATTGTGCGTATCGGGTCAGTATGGACAACTCAGTAAACCTTTATGACCAGAGAGGGACAGGTCACATTATCAGATAGGGGGGGGGGGGGGTGGGGTGAGGATGTCTATACCATTAATTTCAGTCGTGGAACAATTACACCTCTCCTGGATATACAATCGCCCCCTCCCTCCCCTCCCCCAACCACTTCGGCGACCTCCAACAAAATTCTGGTTATCCATAAGCTAATCTTGAATATTATAATATATGCACAACTTCGAACTGAGACCTAATTACGCTGTCCAAACATTTGCCTAAAAAATTCAGCGTGAAGACACCAGGCCCCCTACATGAGAGTCAGCTATATAAACCCTTCCATTAAGGTCGGTTCTCTTACCTTTACAGGCATGAGCATTTTCCGCGAATTAGCGGAATATCCGTGATTTTTTTTTCTACCTCTGGGACAAAAACTATTATCCTAACACACTGTAGCATACGCAAACTGGAACCTATACCGGAATTTTTTGCAAAGTTCCGTGTTTTTTTAGTTTTTTTACCCGAGGCTCATCCCTGCCTTTAGGTCAGTTGGAGATGAACAAATTCCACGACCATTACACCCTCGTAGGCTACCACACACACGAAACATCTAAACACTTTTAAGCTTGAAATTAAATTGCTCTCTGTTACGTTGGAATGCGAGAGTTCTCGATAACTAATTTTTAACGAGACAAAAGCCTGGGTTCGTTTCCGTAAGGAACACAGACAAATTGACGAGTCTAGAGAATTTGAATGAGAACGTAAACTATATTGAACAGTGGAGTCTGAACCAACAACAACAAGTGGTAATTACAAATATACAGAAAATTACGAACTTAACAAGATAGGATACACTTTAAAACACGCTGGTCTCTTCCAAGGGCGATATCCCTCAGCGGTCACGACCTTGATGACGACGATTCTCGGTCCGTTGTACCGCGAAATTCACTGGTCCTCGACGAAGTTTCTCGCGATCCCAGAAACAGCAGTCACCTTCTTTCCGGCGATGCTCCAAAATAGAAGACGGACTTCCAGCCACAATCGAGTGAAGCACAAGTCGAACTTCTCGCCGACTAAAGATTACCAGAGTCAGTCCAAAATCAGCTTTATAGCCACCAACTCCTGGCGTAACGAACTTCCTCAACGGAGACAGAAATTCTTCACCTTCTCCGAAATAACGACTGGGAAACTGTACTTTCACAGCAAAGTCCTCTTCAAACTTCTGAATGGAAGTGTAGAATCAATCTTGTTATCGATATCTCAATCCCTCAGAAACTACTGGTAGTTGAGCACTGACGATATATAGTAGAATGGTATAATATGTGTCGTCGCTTGTATTCGTTCAGAAACTGAGAAACTCTCCGATCTGGGCGGGTTTTTATACGATTCGCCATGTCAAGAATCATCTAGATCTTTCTCGATACACCTGAGTAACAACTCGACCCAGTTTCTCTATTCGCGGAAGTCCTTTGCATATCTCGCGAACATTCCAGAGAATCCACGAAGATGCGTGCACAGCTTACACGCGATTTCACGTAAACCGACGTTAACCCGAGACCAGCGTGTCATGATAAGGAATATACCAGAACAATCGTGTATTATAACATTCTGACACGGTAACCCGACCTAATTTCTCAAATATTGATTTATCACGTAGGCAATTTCAAATACTTTCTATATTATAACATTAGGTTCCTCACTAGCAGTGACTAGCGTTAGGCTAAAATGGGCCCTCATAACATCTCTCTCATATGCCATTTCGTACTTTAAAGCTAGCTTCAAGAAAACAAATATCTCATGAAAATGTTGCAGCTTCTGGGTGGGTGGGGGAGAGGGTTGCCGCCGCCACAAGAGCTATGAGATCGGCATACATTTCAGAGAATTCTAGATCAAATAATCTTTCTCAAATGCATTTGTTTTTAAATATACTGCAGCCTCCTGGGACTCGCCCCACCCATGTTCTCCCAGCGAATATTGTGTGCAGTAATTATAACAATATATGTATTGCGCCCCTCCTTTAATAATTGATGACCCTCCATAAATTGTTCATGAAACTCCACCTCGACGTACTTGCTCCCTAGCGGCTCAAACATTACTGTAAAAGCTGTCGCCCCAACATTTTGGTCTAATTAAAATTAGCATGGTGAACGATAAAGATAGTTGGGCTTGGTCACCTACGTATCTTGTTAAGGACCTAACGTAAGGTTTTACAACAGTTATTTCGAATAGTATATCCTTTTTTTTCACAAAATTCGAGCTAGTCTTGTGCAAAAGGCGTATATATGTAAAAAATGAAATATTTTTTTCAAGATAAGATCTGCAGGAATCCGTCGAAACCTCGTTACCATAACGTATAGGCACCTTTTGCGCGAGTCATTGTTTTGTGTGCATTAAGCGGGCGCGAGCAACCTGAAAATAGCTACAAAGCGTATTGTTGTCAGCAGGTGACGATATGGCAACCATGTATACATTTCTGTAGTCGCTATGCTCAGCGTCCGTACAGTCGGGTGGATGCCCCCCCCCCCACCCCCTGACGGACTCAAATGGACTGCTGGCGCTCTTTTCACCATTTTAACACTTTTTACCTATTCACGATTATTGACTTTTTATTGCGCTCTCATCTAGCTATTGATATTTGTCACATTTTGTTGGTGTACTTTTCTGACAAAATGCTCTAACGGCTATTTATTCTTCGTTTATCTGCAAATTAACAAGGCCCGGAAGGGTCATTTCCGGCGATCTAGGGAGTATCTTTACTCAAAAATGTATGTACGTTCCGCCCGCGCCAACCTGTGGTGGCTCTCCACTCTGATAGTGTCGAAAGGACCCCTATTGACCATTCTCGCCCCCCCCCTCCCTGACCAATACCCTTAGCTCCGCCACTGGCTATGCTAGGTTGTTTTCGTAGTTGACCGGGGTTAAACTGACTGTAACCCTGCACAAGAAAACATTGAAATAACGGCGGTTCTTCTACAGCAGAAATTGCTTATTTTCTGCAATTTACTTTACCGATATCCGTAAAAATCATTAAATTATATCCATGGCATGCCTTTGTTGCATGTATTAATAGATTTAGGGTATTTTAGTTTTTGTAAGTTGAAGAGAATCTACGATTCTTTGAACCGCTACCGTTAAAGTACCGTTTGTATAGTTGATGAAGTAGACTGTTATCGAATGAATATGGCCAGAATATTCCTTGTAATTATGCCGCATTTCTGGTAATGTTTTTACCACGTGGTTGCACTATTTCGTCAAGTGTTATACGTACAGTACAAGCCTGAACGTAATATTGGTATCTTTCTATAGAGCATAAAACTTATTAAGGGCTGATATTTAGAATTGCTACCGACAAGAGGGTCAAAGATGTTTGATTTTGCCTTGGAATGGCCAATTAATTTCTGCCCGCTAATTTGCCGTCATATTTCCCTAACATTGCTAATATTTTAACTCCAAAGTCTCGAAAGGTTTTGTGATAATTAAGCGTTTAGTTTTGTTTGAAGCAATCCGGGGATTTCAAGACTCAGCACGTGTAGGCCTTGACTATTTGCTGATTTTGCGTATAACTGCGTGCACTTCATGTGTGTTAGGATATAGGCTACTGGTACAGATAACAGTATTGAACTTGCGTATAGTTGCAGCATATATAGTGGGGAAGGATAATTGTCACACGACAGAATTCTTCACTTTAGTTTGTAATTGCTTCTTTTTTTTGTGTCTAGAATGTCTTTGTACCTCTAATTTGTGATTTGTTTGTACGATCAATCAGTCTACCAATTAATAAGCGGAATAAATTCTGTCTTCATCATTGCTGCGTTTAGTTGTTGAAGGTTTACTTTAAAATTGGAATCGGTGTTTTATTTTGGACCTGCAAGCCATTTACGAAATTGACGTGAATCAATCACACATACCGTACATGCCTCATCGAGTCGTTAATATGACTGACTTTCATTGAATGAGGAAAAAGATAACGGCATGAAGTTTTCAAATCTTGAGAAAACTCATCAACACCGCTGTTTAATTAGTAATCAGTGAAAATTCACAATCGAGGTCAGAAAGAGAGTAAGGCACACATGTAACCTATCCCAGAAGTACGAACCTGACAAGAAGTAATTTTCCCCCTCCCCCCCCCTTTACGTCGATCGAAACTAAAACCATTCGCCAGCTTTAACGATTGTTTTCTGAAAATTTCCTTTCCTAACTCTTTTGAATGTCAGACTATGTTGCTCTCGCTTCCTTTGTGTGGTGGGCAACTTTCGTCTGTTTCACGTCCAAATAATGTTGTCTGCGCATTAAAAGCATTGAAGACTCGCCCCAAACCGCGTGCCGCCATCCGCAAAAAAAATTAACTTTCCGTTGCTTGCAAGTGAAGTTTTTTTTTGTGTCGCTACAAAATGCAGACAGTATTGAAACGTGATACCTTGTTATTTTTTATCTAGACCTGAGATGTCCACTGCTGCTGTATGTTCATTGTGTTGTCGGCATTGACCGTAGCTGCATGTATTCGGACTGTGCACTAGTGTCTAATTACCGACGGTAGCAAGCTGTGTGTGTATTTCTGGGATCGATGGTGGTGTCTAACACTTCTGTTACACCTCATTCGAAACTAGGTCAGATTACCGGCATGAGACGTCTCTTTGTGCGCGAGTCTTCAATGCCTTTAAGTGTGATGCATGTTACATGTACCGTTGTTGTATTACCCATACATAAATGTGCGGTTCTATATACTGCGGAGTAATTGATTACACATGTACCCTTCTGTGTTTACCAATACTGCTTCAAGGGCTCAATAAAGTATGTTTGTATGTATATTAGATCCTCCTGCAAGCAGGAACTCCCCAAGAAGTCTCATTGGCTTATCAAAGCCGCAAGCTGACCGAAGTCAGTCTCTTACATTCATATTTAACGTCCATGATTATGAATTGTCAATTGTCAACAACTCTGTAACTGGACTGCATACATTAATCTTGGGAGTGACTCGAACTGGGAACCTTATGATTGGAAGGTACACTGAGCTAATACTCTGTGTTATACAGACTGTTTTATAATCGCTGAGAACAATGTTTTGCAATACTTGTTTTCTTCTCATTGGCTGTTTTGAAACGCACATAATGACGTAACTAAGTTACTGGAAATTGGAAAGAGAAGACCACCTCAAAACAAAAAGACCTGTCAATCATGTTTCTTCATGCAAGTAGGCCTACTCGCTAATTAGTGAATATATGTCCGTGAGAAACTGTGCATAGTAGTATTTACTGACAGAGTATAGTATATATAGATGAATAACAGAGAATACCCTGATAGGGTACAACACAGTGTTTCATTCAGTGTTTCATACTACATACATACTACATATATACTACATACATACTACATACATACTACATACATACTATATACATACATACTACATATATACATACTACATACATACTACATACACACTACATACATACTACATACATACTACATACATACATACATACATACATACACACATACATATTACATACATACTACATACATACATACTACATACATACTACATACATACTACATACATACTACGTACATACTACATACATACATACTACATACATACTACATACATTCTACATACATACATACTACATACATACTACATACATACCAAATACATACTACATACATACTACATACATACATACATACTACATACATACATACTACATACATACTGCATACATACTACATACATACATACTGCATACTACATACATACTACATACATGCATACTACATACATACTATAAACTCTGAATCCTACAGTAAGACAAACAGAAGACAAATCGGTCGGCGTTACAATATTGAAGTTGAAATTGTGCAAACCAGATATGAAGATTAACAAAATAACAGTAAAAGTTTGCCAGATAAGGTCATACCGAACACGCAACGGAACCATTGGTTTGACGCAATTCCGATTATTGGATTATGTATCTATAAAGCAACCAACATACCGTGGACTATGATAAAGTGAAAATACTTCGCCAGGAATGACGTAATATATAGGCCTAGGTGTTTAATAACTTCCTTAATTGAGAAATTGTATTATATATTGTCATATGACCTTTAATGTGGCTGACTGTATATATAGGGTAAAGTTGAAATGTGATACGTTTTGCTGATATATGTGCAAACGGTATTCAATCGCATATCGAATTATTCCAATGAGAAGATGATGCCAAGCCACAAAATGGCCGCTATGCAGACATCTTCTTGTAAATTATTATTCCAGTTTATAGACTAGCCTTTATATATTTATATCGAAATGACCACGTCAAGCTGTCCTTTTAATTTGATATTTTTGTTATCATGAAATTATCACGACAGATATATCACGTTTAGAAATGCCAAAATACGACATTTTTTTCCTCCAAAAGTAAAGCATTAATTCAAACCTATTTAAACTGATATAGATGACTTTTGAAAGTATGTTTTGTTTCCACTTATCTTATAGGAAGTTGACCACAGTTGAATAGATTTCGGGTATTTAATACGTGACCAATGTTCAAGCTTTAACCGGAGACTTTTTACATGTCACTCTACTTAAAATGTTGTTCCTGGTGATCACTTGAGGAAGCTTTCCTGTCAGTACTTATTTTGTGTCTTATAAATCACATTGAGACCCGTCGGTATATTGCGCTTTATAAATCATGATTATTATTATTATTATCATTGTCCTAAATACAAAATGTCAGGGAGCATATCCGGTTTCCTGGAAAGCAAGCAAATATTCTTGCTACGTACGTGAGCTGAGACGGAAATTGATACGAAAACGTCAAAGTTCAACACCATATGCTTACCAGGAACTCTGACTCATCTCTCATTGGTAATAATATATCTACCAGCAGCTCTGCTTTGCTCATTTCGTATGTGCACAGGTTATGTAGAACTCGACACGGCGCGTCCCCCGACATCCTGCAGTATATGTGTTAAGCACACGTTTCAACGGATGTCTTGTGGAACGGTATATATATATAAGGTTGCAAAGACAATAGAAAGAACCGCCGCAGCTTTTATACAATCAAGAGGAACAATTTAAATAGCTGGTAAGTTAATTGTAATCGTCTGTTAGGCATGATCTTGTATGTTTGTATGCGTGTATGTATGTATGTAGTTTAGATCCTCCTGCAACCAGGAACTCGCGAAGAAGCCTCATTGGTTTATCAAAGCCACAATCTGACCGAAGTCAGTCTCTTACATTCATATTTAACGTCCATGATTATGAATTGTCAATTGTCAACAACTCTGTAACTGGACGACATATATTAACCTTGAAGTGACTCGAACCGGGGAACTTTATGATTGGAAGGCACCGGCTTTCACCACTGAGCTAACACTCCTAAAAAATCTTGTAAAAAAAGATGCTGAAGGAAGCATTCATGTTTTCCGTTATCTTTTGATTGCATCACGATTACTGTGTATCATGAAATTATAACAGGAGATGTACAATAACGATTGCCCGACTGGCAAGTGCAAATATTATGTCGGTCAAGTTCTCTCTTATCTCATCCGGCCCGATTGACGAGTGATAGGTGTGTAAATATTAACACTAAAGTATCTAATATCAAACCGTAAACATAAATCGTGGTGATACTGTTCTTGATCCGTCGATCCTTCGTAAGCACGTTCCTTTGACAGCTCTACGAGTAATCCATGGGGACTTCTCCATTGAGTTCACTGTATGCGAAGGAAAACACACACTATAACTTGCCCTTTGACTTTTGGCAATGACAAATCTCAATGAGGAATTCACTGTATAAATAGGGCTTCGCCATTCGCAAGTGCATTATATACGGGAAATGTTCATATACGGAGGTTATTCACGAACGGCTCCACGGAGCATTCATTCACAGCGAAAGCATCATCTGATATTATTAATTGTTACAAGGAACGGGATGAGCTTACGAAGTAGGCTACGTACGTTATGTGTTTTGAAAGCATATTCATAAACATATGTTGTGTTCGTACTCTCATTTCTAAACGAATTTAAAACAAAATGGACGCCGATATAATGATGGCTTGTTTATGCGCAGGCAACGTAGAAATGGTATACATAGAGGCATCAATAAGTAAAGTAGGCGCACAATACGCATGCATGTGCTGTAACGTTAGTGTGAAGCTTTTGTTCGTAAGATGATGGTGGGACAATTTGAGGGAGTGTGTGTGAGAATACTAGTCTGAAAGTGGAGGGGCATTCCCAGGCTGCGCACAGCCTGGCTACCGGACTACTGGAACTTGGGGTTCATACATATAGCCATATAGTCATATAGCCAACTTAGACGAGATATGCATAAAGGACACAGTCGTCTTATAATCGTTTTTTTTTTTTTTTTTATCTATTCACTCCACACTTACATGCTGTGGTTGTAAGCGCGATAAACTCAGGAATGAAAACATTTAAGAATCTTATACATATTATACGGCGGAAGCCCCTAATACTGCCTTCGATTGTATTGGTGGGAGGGCAAAAAATTATATCAGGGCTGCATAAATCAAGATGTGAAAAGATTGTAAACGAGATTTATGTCTGACATGGAATTTGGATATGTCATGTGTTAATTGAATGAACTGTTAACAACAACAAAAAAAGCATTTCATGAGGAAACCTTATGATAGATCTCGTTGTATTGTTTGTATGCTGGTATGTTAAGGTCAAGGACGTTTTAAGATTAGCACTTGTCAAAATGAGAGCCCGAGAATCTCACGGCATATTATACTCTTATTACTGAGATGAGTGGAGAAAAATACATCGCACTGTGGATCAATAACCGTACCTAACATTTGAGAATTTAAGTTTAACAAGGAAGGTGAGAAACCATAAAAATATCTTCAAATCACATCAATTGTGTTTTTTTTTTATTTTCGGGTATTGCAAGATACATAATAATATTAATATTTACCATACTTCAGTAACTGTTTCCGATATTATTAAACACGTTAAACACAGCCCATTTTCACAGAAGTTAATCAAATACAGACGGGCGGTCTAAAAATATATTTTTAACTGTGGGAATCAGCTCATGAAATCACCATGTTAGTTAGTCTGTGAGTTCGTAACAAAGAACGTGCTATTGGCAACCCGTCCGTGCTAATATTTTTACGACAAGATATACAAGTGCGGTGAACGATGCATTCTGAAATATACATAGCATTGGCAGAGAAAAACAGATGATTTGCACCTCGTCCCTCAAAACGAAGTAAGAAAAGGGTAAAATCTTATTAGATTATTTGGATATCACTCAATAGCTAAGTCCTGAGAGATAATGTATGAATGAAAATGACCAACATACACTAGGCTGTTTGTACAATGACACAAGAACATCTCGAGGCGCTCATGTTGATGTCTGTGGAAAAAAGGGTCTTGGCCAAACTTGACACTTAAAATAACATTGATGGTGTGGCTGCCAGAAGCAGCGAACTACGTCTAGGCTCCTATAGACATGACATGTGCTCGTGTTAGTGAACATATATGTTTAGTTGATTTTATTTAAGTTTTTTTTTTTCATTTTTATCAAACGAGTTGTCACAAAATGCTTGAAAAATAAATAAAATCCAGTCTAAAACATATATTTTTGTCTAGTTTTGTTTACGTTTTTAACTTTTCTCAGTTTAATCAAGTGTTGCTTCTGGAAAATTATTTTTGGGTCTTTTTGTTTAAAGGATTATTGTAACCTACAAAATTGAGAAATATAGCACCATTTTGCATCTATAGCATTTCTTAACTTCGACAAAATCTCAATGGGGAGGGGGACACCCCCTACACCCCTCCCCCAGGACGGCGATCACTATGTAAGTAACATATCAATGAATAATGGGCCGGCCTAGGTAAAAAATGCCCGGGCCGATTTTAAGACCCAGTCCGCCCCTGAACAAAGAGATCAATGATTCTCAGATATCCTTGAGTGTATCGTTTCGGAAAATAAATTCGATTCTTTATTATGATTATCATGATTGATCTTGATTGGCATTCGCATTAATGAGGTTTTTTAACCTTATTTCAAACAGGACTTTTATACTGCCCGCTGTGAATAACACTGCACATACGTGTGAGATGGCGCAGAATCCTGCCGGGCAGCTGATTATGTGTAATCCAGCAGCCGTCCCACCCATTCAGTCTAACGGTACAGAACCGCGAGACAGCAAACGCCAGGCGTCTTACAACTACAAGGCTGCCATTGCTACCGGTGTCATACAGATTTCGTGCGGTGCTTTCGCTGTTATTATCCAAAGCATTCTGTTAATATCCTTTTCGTCATCCAAGTACAGTGTCAATCGTGTTGCCATCGGAATATGGGGTGGTTTGGTAAGAAGATTAGGCTATATGTTGTTCTATTGTTAATGCAAGCTCAGGGATTGCGAACTCGAAGAAAATGTAATTAATAATAATAATATTTAATATTTGCATTTTATATAGCTCTTTATACCACGTCTCAAAACGCTTCACAGACGTTATATTAACCCTGGTCAATGATAACCTGGCCCAGAGACAATCCCTCCAGTCGGCAGCAGTTATATACTGCGCCCAATAACAAGTTACCCTCACAGGTACCCATTTAAGTGGAGAGAGGCAATTGAGATGAAGCATCTTGCCCAAGGACACAACGTAATGAACTAGGCAGGTATTATCATATGCGTGGATCACGAGTCCGACGCATTAACCAGTTGCCCACCACGCTAATTAAGATATGGGGTATGCAATTGGCTTCGAATGACGTCATTATGGGGGCGGATCCAGTGTACAGTTTTCCCCGTGCTTCTGAAATGGCTTTGGCACCCCCCCCCCCCAAAAAAATGATCTAAAATCATACTTTTGTGCCAAAAAAAGTAAATCGGTTGTGAAAATAGTACGTTTCGTGCCTGCATGTAAATTCTTAAATTTCTGCCGATGGTATGTAGCTTGATAAATTTGTAATCACTG